>NC_083459.1:6177941-6478135 GCF_023558535.2 Drosophila nasuta | reverse complement strand
CAGCTCGTCGAAGGCCAGATTGTTGAGACGCTGGAACTGCAAGTGTTGCAACTGCGGCGTTGTTGCGGTGGCAAGTTCCAAACGCTGCAGACTGTAGCCACGTTGCATCAACTGCGCCATCGGCAAACTGTTCAGCTCCTGCACAGTTAATTCATCTCCGATTGCTGCCTGCTGCTTGACCACAATGCGTTCGAAGCTCTTTAGGTGGCTAAAGTTCTGCATCGGTTGTGACTTTAGCACAAATTCATCAGCGATGTCGATGCCATTTAACTGTTTGCTGTGCAGCGTTTCAACAATGAGTTCGGCTTCGAATTGTTTGTGACCCGTGATTATCGCCGTTTCACCCTGACGCACTGCATCCTTGGCGATCTGTGCGAGACGTGTCGTGTAATTGCTGCAGTGGAGATCGCCCTCGATCCGTGCATCCATGAAGATGATGTGCAAAGGTTTCGCAATTGTTTCGTTCATCAATTGCTGCTCTGCATCGAGCAGATGCTCGGCCACTGGATGACCATCGATGTGGTTGCTGTTCAGTTGCGGAGTCGTCACTTTAGCATTGCCAAACATCAAGGCAGCGAGTTGCTAAAAGTGCAGGTAATTAATTAGCTGTTCAGTTGAAACTGTTTTTCTTACTTACCTGCTCTCCTTGCAGCAGCAAGTAATCCTTGTGCAGATCCTGCTGCCTTAATGATTGTTCACCCAACAGCAGTTGTGTTGCATTCGTATCCCTCACCACATTTTTAACGGTCAGTGAACCATTCAGAATGACGCTGCCCGTGTAATATTGCTGCAGTCTGTGCTCCAGACTTCCTTCCGTCTCCGTTTCTGGCGTCCTGTTGCGCCTCCACTTGGTGTCGTTGGCCACAAGCAGATCGCCCGAGACGTTCATTTGATAGATGTGCACTGGAGCTGCAAATCATTGGACAGATATCAATTGAGTATAGCTTAAATAATGTTATCAATTTCGGACAGATGTTAAGTGAGTATAGCTTAAATAATGTTATCAATTTTGTAGAATTAACACATACGCTTAAATGGGATTTATATTATGATTAGGTTAAGTACAAACCGATTTAGAAATATCATACAACATATGCATATTTAAAGTCATGAATGAATGTCAAATCGATTTCAAATCAATTTTTAAAACAGCCGCTTAAATGAGATTTATATTATGATTAGGTAAAGTGCAAATTGATTGAGATATATCAAATGCAATTAAAACCAAGTGTATTATGAAAATTATTCCAATTTGTAAGTAATTCCAATCCTCAGCTATAACGAGATATTACTCAAATAATACTCAAATTTTGTTAAATGGCAAAAGGCGCTTAAGTGCATTTCACAGAATTGCTAAAGTGCAACACAATGAATATGACTAAAAGTATTCCAATCTGTAGAACAGTAAAATCAATAAAATGCTCTAGAATATTCTTTAAATAATGTAAATCTTATTAAAATTCTCTAACATTAACTAAATTAACTAAATTTTAGGTGAATTTTATACGAGTATTGGACATTTTAAATGCTTCTTCTTCATTCCTGCCAAATTAAAAAAAAGTTATAATACCCTTCTACCCTATGGGTAGCGGGTATAATAACCCTTCAATGAAATTCTCTCTAGCTTAAATCCAATAATATAATTCTGCTAATTTTTAAGGTTTTTTGGAAATAGATTTGAATACTTCATATTTTGTTGAAGCTTTAAACCCAATTTTCTTTCAAATTAAAATACTTTTTACATTTTCAGAAGCGTGTACTACCAACAGAACATATATATGATAATAAATCCCACGCAGGTTGAACTCACTTTTAATTAACGTTGCGTTGTCCCCACGAAAGACGATATCGTTGGCAAAGTCGAGGCCATTTATGAGCTTGGCCTCCAGCTTGGACACAAAGAAGGCGGACATGAAGATGTTGGACGAGACGAGCTGTGGCTGCCGCAGATTGAAGAGCTGATCCACAACCAGACCATTGAGCAGTGGCGTCTCCAAGTTGACGACTCTCGCCCGCGACTGGACAATGAGGCGACCCTCGATGAGATTGTCACGCGATTGGAGGAAGAGCGAGTCATAGAAATCAAACCACGACACATTGTTGATGCGTGCCACATGCAGTTGCCGCACCACAAGATTGCCTTGGCCAACTTGTTGCAGCGGATCGATGGCACGACTCGGACGCTTGTAGTTCTGAGGTGTGAGCAGCTGCTGCGTTTGCAGCTTGTTGGTCAACAGCTTGCCCTTGATGGTCAGAATGGGTGAACTCGAGTTGTCTACGTAGTAATCTAAGCGAGAATCTGAATCAATCAAGATGCAGGTAAAGAAATGTCAACTACTTACTTGGCATCAGTTCACCGTTGTAGATGAGATTACGCACATGCAACCGCCGCACCTTGAGCACCTCTTGCCCCATCGAACTGGAGTCGTTGCCCACGCCAAAGGAACGCACTGGACGCCGGTTGACAGCGTAATGCTGACGCAGTTGCTCCAAGCGGTGCTTCAACTGCATCGGAGTCTGCAGATGTTCGCCTTGAACGTGCACCTGCTCAACGTGGGAGCCACTTCCCAAGTGCAACTCCTTCTGCTTGGTCTTCAACGAGAGCGTAAGGCGATGCAGTGCATCCACCTTCTGCTTGCGACGCAACAACAGACTGCGCAACGCATTGATTGACTCCTCGAACTCATGTCGATGAACTTGCACGCTGCTTAAATCTAGGGAGTATATAAATCAAGCAATGTATAAATCAAGTCAAATCGTAAATACTATTATAATACTTATTATACTTATGATAATTAGTGTATATAAAGCTTCTAAGAGCTGTTATACATTTTTAATATATACTTTTATATAATAAATACTATTATTATACTTATTATACTTATGATAGTTAGTGTATATAAAGCTTCTAAGAGGTGTGATACATTTTTATTATATTTTTTAATCTTAATGATATTTGATATTTGCTTATTACAATAATCTTAAGGGTAGTGAAATGTATTTGTTATTAAAAATACATATTTGTGTTAAGTTTTATGATTTTTTCAAGCTAAAATAATGGATAGTTTTAACTAATTTAATAAAACTAGAAAACCTATTTTCATAATTTACTAATTGAAGCGAAGTAGGTGCAAATTAAAGTTTAAAGTTCAGGTAAATTCAAAATATGGTAGCGAAAAAAATACACAGACTTAAAATTAAATAAAGGTTATTCTTATAGCTCCAGATTAGTACTATATTTAGCGCAAAGATTGATTTTCTTCTTTTACAATAAGCTTTATAAATTCATTCATTTTTTGGTATGAATTCGTTCATTTATGCAATTATGTACTTTAAAATACAAAAATAATTCCAAAATCATTCTTAGTTCTAATTAAAAATAATAAAGAGATAAAAGATTCGTCATTACTCAAATTAAAAATATGTTTTATTATATGTTTTTTGTTCACTTTAAATAGTGGCGACACTTTCGCCAGAGAATTCCTCATATGTAAACCCTATTTACAATACTAAGCAGTTGCGAGTTTTTGATTTTAATCCCAATTTAAAATAACTACTATTTAATATATTGAGTGATAAAAATTGGTGAATTTTAAATGAAGCTATACACTATTTTCTATATAAAGTGAGTGCAGCCTTACCATCGCTACCATCGAGGCTGTTGCTTGCTGTATCATTCGAACCTCCGAGCTGTACCATGCGCAGCAACGTGACGTTCGACTGTCGCTGATAGGCCAGCATGAGAAAGGTTTCGTTCAGGGGATTGCGATGGACGTAGACGCCACTCGGATTGGGATCTGCACCAAAGCCGCTGTAGCAATCGAACCGATGGCTGTTAAAGACCAACACTTCGCCATTGCCACGTGTGGCAGCAAGAAGTTGGCCACGTGGTGAGGACGCCAAGTGAGTGAAGTGCAGCTGCTGCAGCATATGCTTGCGGTAGACCACAAAGTTGCCATCGACCATGCGGAATAGAAGACACGAGGCAGTTGCATTGCGTCCACAGGCAATCAGATGATTGCGACCTCGGAAACGTGTTGTTCTCACATGACGAGCATGGACAGTGAGGCTCTGACGACGTCGCAAACGCAGCGAAGGTGTCTCCAGTTCATAAACAGTGAGGACAAGCTGCCAAGAGAGAGAGAGAGAGAGAGAGAGAGCAGGCAAGAAAGTTGAAAAGAGAATCAACAAGTGGATGGATCTTGGTTTGGATACTCACTGCAGACTGAGTGCGCAACGATCGACCAGTGATGATATAATAGGGTTGATGACCAACCAGCTGAAAGGCTTCTAGGGCGGGAAGATTGAGCTCGGACACGGGATTAAAATAGGTGTCCAGCCATTCAAAGGTGCTGTAAGTAAAGTGAAAGATTAAAGGGATTTATGGCAATCAAATTTGAAAACAAATAGATAAAGAGTTTATATAAATTAATTTCGGGGACATTAAAAATAGTTTCATTAAAGAAATATCGAAACATTTACAAATTAACGAATAATCGAAGCATTTACAAATTATTATACTGCAAAAAAAATCCGGAGAAACAAATTATTTGCAAAGATCGCGATCATTAACAAATTTTGAGAATGTTTTTGCAGTGATATAACTTCTTGAGTAGATTAATTTGTTTTAAAAATAAATACAGTAGAACCTCTCCTAGGCGGACACTCATCATCTAGTAATTTCAAGGAAAGTGTCCGTTTAAAAGAGGTGAAATTGCCCAGAGAACTATACCGAACGGAATAAAGTGTGCGCGAAAAGGAATATTTAATTAATGGAGGTGTTTGCTAAGGAAGTTTTCACTTTACTCTACAAAAATACCTGAAATGAGTGAATGTTTTCTCGAATTCAAGGAAAAGTTGGAGCCAACTTACATGCACTTCGACTGCGTCTGTGTGGAGTTGACGGTGAGGAGGAGCACAACTTGATCGAGCTTGGTCTTGAGCAGCTGCAGCTGATGCAGTTTGCCCGGCAGGCTGAACTCTTGGATGGGCAGCAGATGCCATTGGGTGCTGTTCATCAGCTGCTCCTGTGGCAACTGATAAAACTCCAGAGTATCGGGCAGCGCCACAGCGAACAAGAGATCCTCATGCCACAGCACAACAGCAGCGGCCACCGCCGCGGACAATTGTTGACGCACTCGACCCTCCAGTTGCCCCAGGCGGACCAGTCGCTTGTCCTCACCAGCAATGTGCCACTGGAAGAGCTCGTGACCGTGGAGCACCAGCAGCAACTGTTCGTCTTGCAGCACATGCAGCTGACCCTCGTGATGCAGCTCCATGTCCATGAAGGGCAACTGAATCTCCACACTCAGACTGCTGCCATTTGGAGCCTTGCGGCACACACTCGGTATCAGCGATGCTTTGGCTGCCGGCTGCAGCTTTCCGCTATCCAAAGGCGCAGCTGCAGGTGATCTTAAGTCTTGGCCATCGGACTACAGGGAAAAGGGGAAAAAGAGGGATCAGAGATCAGGAAACTATATATGCACTCTGGATATAGCAAGAGTAAACCAACCTGATCCAGCACACTGATAAACACACAAATAAACACAATTCGCAATTCCATTGATAACAAACGTGCATTGCACACAATTCACACTTGATTATTGATTGATACACGCGCACAAGTTTTGTGAAAAAACTTGCATTCTTCTTGTTTGCTCCTTATTCGTCATAACGGTGTGCGGAATGAATGCATTAGAGTGAAAGAGAACGCAAGCGAAGTTTTAGAGCGTAACTTTAGAATGCACACTGGGGCGTAAATAGTTAAACACGGAATTAATTCATAAAAGTCAAACTAGAATTCAGGTATAACTATTTCATTCTTAAAGTTATTTGATTACAATATTAAATATTAGTTTAATATTTGGAAGGAAAATGACTCAACACAGCTTACGTACAATAAAATGACATTTTTTTATATTTTCGACAATATTTATATTAAATAATGTTTAAAATCAGTTTAAGTCTTAAATATGAAGCCAATCTTCTTTTCCAGTTTCGGCAATCATTTATTTTTAATTTTAATTTTTAATCTGTCAATAATGATGATTATAAATGCAATTGAACTATCTCGTCCAAAAATATAAAATAATAAGCCTATGCTTATGCAATGCTAACATATGTACATTTTTTATTAGTTTTCAATAATTGAAATTATTTAAAATTCAATGAAAAGTATGCAATACAAAGAGATGGTAAACGTATCCAATTGGGATTCTCACTGAAAGTTATTCAATTTTCAAATCCAATGCGACATAACGACCTAACGGTGTGGCTTAGGCATTGAGGGTGAGTTTTGAAGACACCTTCGCAACAGATTTTAAGTAGTCCCTTCCAAAAATGTCTAAAATTGGTAAATGCCTTCGATTCCACGGAGTCAATCAGCTTCGATCATTAGTGGAAGTCATTAAAGACATTAAATCGGCTGCATAAATGCGAAGAGTCGTTCCCTGCTGTTGGCACACCCCTCGGCATCACATCACATGCTAATGCCGATGTCGGAGAAATGCTAAGACGAAAGTCATGTAAAAATAAAACGAAATACCATTAAGATCCATACGACGACCTCGAAACTACACATAGTTGATAGAGGGGCAATCATTTGAAATAGAAAGCAAGGACTTGCAGTAAAGCAATAAAATGTTGAGGTAACATATGGAGGAAGAGCGCTTAAATTAGTTACCTATTCATAACTGATTCTAAGATGAGTTGAGCTTTTACATATTTCATAAATATCAGGTTCAATTCGATTGTACAATACATACAATGTGTGCGTTGTCAAAGGTCGACCCCAATAGCAGATGTTCTGCAGCTGCTTTTCAGTTTTCACAGTGTTTTACCAGTAGGCCCAATTTGGTCATTTTGACCATTTTCGAGTCGAGTCGAGTCGACTTTTCGTGACTAATTAGCGAAATTTGCGACATCAGCGTCATGACAGTCTTGGCCTCGTGTGGCGAACTCGTGTGCGGTCCCATTATTGGTATAGCAGACAAACCCTTGAGTCATTTTGGCCAGATGATGATTTTTTTTTGCTAGCATTATGTTTAGGCTCGCGATGCTCTATTGTCATGCATTTGAAACATAAGCGAATCGCACTGATTTGAGTGCTTTCCAATTAGAAACTCGCATGCGATGTCGATGCCTCAATATTTTATTTCCTCACTGGCTAAACAGACATATGTTATACCCTGCAGCGTGAAAACAGTAGGGTATATTGTTTCAAGATTTATCTTAAAATATTTATAATTGGTGTAACAATTGTCTATAAGTTTATAGTGCGTTAATATAAATTTAATATATTTCTCTTTTTTATTTTTACAGGGTATTTGACGGCATGACTCTACACAGTCGGCTTATTCTTATTTGATTTTGTTTGTGCTGCGTCGCAGGGTAAATAAAACCCACAGAGCAAAGGAGAGCAGCCAAGTGCGAGAGCAACAGCAAACACACAAAACTGGGAGAGATAGAGCGAGAGTGTTGGGGAGTGCTGCACATGAAACGAAAATGCACACACAAAAAGAACAACAACAATGAATGAGAGCGGCAGAGGCGCCAGCCTAGACAGCGCGTAATGTATCGAAGAGAGCATGAGAGCGCATGGTGAGAGCACAAGTAGAAGCAAAGGCAAAAGCAAAGCAGCTCTCAGCTAACTGTAAGATCGCGACCGAATGGCGGGTGTTCGCTACCGTTACGAGGCGTCGCGTCGCGTCGCGTTGCGTTGCGTCGCTGTTATTGTCGCTCCCGGCGTCTGTTGGACTTCTGTTCTGAATCATTGTGCAATTTCTCGTCGTGTGCGCCGGACGTGTCGCTGTCGCTATCGCAGTCGCAGTCACTGCCTTAGACAAAAAGCAAAAAAATAACGTCTCGCAGACTCGCCCTCGCAAGGCGTCTCCATTTCAAATTCTCGCGCGTTCGCGTCCATGTGTTAGTGTCCGTGTGAGTGTGAGTGCTCTACATTTTCTTTTATATTTTTTTTTTGGTTTGTTTTATTATTATTATTATTGTGTCGTCGTCGCTGCTGTGTTTTTGCTGCATTTACAATCTACACACAATATTTGTTTGGTTATTCGGTAGAGAATGAATTTCGAATGCAATATTTGCAAATCAGAATCCAATTGGCAAACGCAGCAGCGCAAATAAAGTAGCATGCAAAGTGAAGTGGGCGGCGTTGTCCAACACTGGACGCCAATAAATCACTAAAGACAATTCAAGTAGAGACATCGAGACATCGAGCGAGAGCAAGCGAAATGAAATTGTGGAAATCAAAGAAGCCCATTAGCGGCTGTGTGCCCGGCAAGTCGAGCGCCCTCAAGCAGGAGCAGGAGCTTGCCACCAAGCAGCAACAGCAACAGCAGCAACAACAGTTACAACATCAACATCAACAGCAGCAACAGGAGAGCAATGGCATTGCGCTGGCGCCCATGCTATCTGGTAAGCTTGAGACAATTTTACAACACTTATGCGTATTTCCATGTCTCCCCACAACAACTTCATTCTCGACTTCGTCAAAATGTTTAAATCAAACATGCTGTTGTCACCCTCCTCCCTTCACCTTTCTTTCAGTAGCTGTGTCTATTTTTTTTCTTTTTAATTTTTATTTTTTTTTGGTTCGGTTCGATTTCCCGTTGCTCAGGGTTATCGCATTTCCGTTCAAGGTGCGTCCCTCTGTTGCCGCCGACAAATGGCCCTCAAGTGAACGCTTCGCATAAGTTTTCCACGGTTTTCCCCAAGCGTACAATGCGTGTACTACATACATACATCCATACGATACGTATGTATGTCTATATATCTCTATATATGTGAGATACATGTGCGGTGCTCGCTCGCTCGGTCGGTCGGTCGACTTGGCTGGCAACTTGACGATTTGGCCGACTCTTTCAGCGGCCCAACATCTTTGACATTTTCAATTAAAAATAATTGCTCGCATTTCGTTTTCATTTCAAAGCTAAATTTTCACTGCAATTTGTCAATTTCGTGTACTGTGCATGCGTATCTATAACTCGCTTTGTCCCCGTCTGGAGAGATGGATACACATGATGACCTGGCCACTGATTCCGCCATTAAAGAGCAACGAAGAAACGAAAAAACGAAAAAACGAAGAAAAACAACAACTTTGCCTCGTCTCGCAGTTATTTATGTAGTTTTCACCCTTTGTTAAAATTTTGTAAGACGAGTCTATTCAATTTGTTAAAGAAAGCTGCTTTTCTAATAGTACTTCGATCGTTTCTTCGATTTTATGTTAGACAAAATATTAGCAGGAATGCTTTTTTCTATGAAGACTAATTGTAAAACACAAAAAGTGTAATTGTAATCAAACGGTGTTCATTTCATAGTTATGTTAATAATTTTGCTTTCAAAATGTTAAATTAGCAGAGGAATGTTATGTTATTTCTCTGTGAAGTTATTTATCTATGAAGACTTTATGTTAGCCTCATATTTTCTGCATTTAGTAAAAAACAAATAATTAAATTTTCATTAAAAATTATTCCCTTCACAGTTATGTTAATGAGAAACGGTAACAGTAAACTTTTAAAGTCAATTTTGCTGTAAATAATATTAAATTAGCAGAGGAATGTTATGTTTTTTCTCTGTAAAGCTATTCATCTATGAAGATTTTATGTTGGCTTCTGCATTTAGTAAAAAACAAATAGTTAAATTTTCATTCATATTATTACCTTCATACTTCTGTTAATGAGACACCTTAACAGCAAAAATTCAACATCTATTTCGCTGTAAATAATGTTAAATTAGCAGAGCAATGTTATGATATTTTCCTCTAGTGTTACTTACATATGTATATATATAGATGACGATTTAAATTGGGTTCGTTTAATATATTTTTTTTATATAAGTAATACTTATTTAGCATAGTTGTTGCTTCTCGTCTTTTCATATTTCTGTAAGCAGTAAAATCTTTTAAATGCCATGTTTTTATTATGTGGTATTATAGATGAGATTAAAGAGGATTCAGTTTACAAATTTTGCTTACAACATACTTAGTGGCAAAGAAAACTGAAAGTCTTTCCATTTTGCAGTTAATGTGACACGTTAGAAGCAACGTCACATTAACTGTAATCAGGCTAGCATTTGATAATGTTGAGCTGCAATTTGTCATGATGGAATTGCGGTTGCTTTGAGTGCAACACGACACACGTTGCACGAATACGCACTCGGGGCACATTGGATAGGATTAGGCCTGACTTCAGTCTCCAGTTGCAAAGCTAGAGGAGATGGAGATGCAATTGGAGGTGGAGGATGGAGATGAAAGCTGAGTCTGAAGCTGAAAGAGTTATGGCACATAACGTTTAACCCGACTCAGCTTTAACTGAACTCTTAATGAATGAATGAAAACGAGACGCGCGCAGCGATATAAAGTATTTGTATCTTTAAATGTATCCGTATCTGTATCTGTATCTGTATCTGCCTCTGTGGCTGTGTCTGTGGCTGCTGAATGTATCTGCATCTGCACATTAACGCTTGCAGCTGGTTTGAGGGCGCTGGGTGGGCTGCTGACTGAGGGGGCGGGGCGGGGCGGTGTGCAGGGGGCAGGGCTGAAGCGGTAGCTCGTTGTGGTTTCCCTGGTTGCTGTTTGGGGCGCGTGTGTGTAAGCTTAAATTGCATTTGATGAATTTATGGCATGGCAAGCGTAATTAAGCATTTAATTAAATATTTGTGATGCGACGCATTCGCTTGCCTAATCTGCTTGCGCGGAATGCCACAGATTGGCGCTGTAGCTATGTAGATGCAGCTCCAAGTGCCCCACAGATACACAGATACACAGATACTTGCCACAGCCATCTAGATACACCCGCGCCAATTGTCACAACCACAATGAGGAAAATGAAACAAACTGAGAACTGAGAATTGAGAATTGAGCACTGAAAAACATAAACAGAGGCAGCCACTTATATCTAAGTGGATGGATTGGCTGTTAGCTGAATGGATGCAATGCTTGGCCAGATGTCACTTGTTTACACTCCAATAACAATAACAACAACAATAACTTCGAGAGAGAGAGAGAGAGAGAGATAGAGACGAGTGTAAACAAGGCCTGAGAAAATCGAAAGGTGCGCGATGTCAATGCACTCGTCATCAATGCAATCGCCATCGCCATCAGATTGACATCTATTCGTATTCGTTTGATACTCACACTCGCATTCACACTCACACTCACACTCACACTCACACTCACACTCACATTCATTCCCTTAGAGCGTCACCCCTCATTTCCCTTGTCGCTGGCGCACATTAAACACTCATCAAAAATCAAATAGCATTCTTCGACAATATCTCCATTAAAATATATTATAGTATATATCTTTCGCCTCAAGCGCCAACAGCTGTTGTTCTTATTCGAAAAAAGGATCTGTTGAGGTTCGGGCAGTAATTTAAGTAAACAATTTAATAAAGAAAAGGAAAGGAATACAATCAAGTCGCTAACTATGTTTAGTGATCTATAACACTTCAATATATTATTCATAGGTTCTTTGATTAGTGTTGCATTGAAGAGTTCACTTAGTTTATTTAGGAAAGGAATATAATCAAGTGCCTAACTGAATTTAATGATCAGCTCAATATTGCATTCATAGGTTCGTTGATTATATGATATGATTTTTGTCGTTTGAAGAGTTTAATTAAGAAAGGAATATAATCAAGTCTGCGCATAGTGATCACTTCAATATAGCATTCATAGGATCTTTTTTATGAATCGTTACTAAGGAATATAATCAAGTACTTAACTGCGTTTAATGATCAGTTACACTTCAATATATCATTCATATGTAGGTTCTTTGATTAGTGTTACATTGATATGGTTTTTGTCTCTTGAAGAGTTCATTTAGTTTAATTAGGAAAGGAATATAATCAAGTACCTAACTGCGTTTAATGATCAGCTTCATTTCTATATTCCATTCATAGGTTCGTTGATTATATGATATGATTTTTGTCGTTTGAAGAGTTTAATTAATAAAGGAATATAATCAGGTCTGCGCATAGTGATCACTTCAATATAGCATTCATAGGAACGGATCGTTACTAAGTATTCTATTGATATACTTTGTGTCTCTTGAATGATACATTTAGTTAGTTCGGATCGTTGAAAACATTTACCATCTACAATACGAAATGCATTAATAATGATTTATTTAATGCAAGGCATTTTTATCGCTTGAGTTTCCGCTTTAGAATATTTCTTCATATGCTATATTATTCCATTTTAAATGTCTGTATTGTAAAGTTCTTATCGGAATAAGAAGACACTTGAAAAACTTGAATTTCCTCTCAAAATGTATTTTTTATTTCACTTCATTTTCTCAAATAAATATTACAAAACGATTGAATAAAGTAATTGAGTTTTATTAATTATTTTTAGTTTTATATTTTATATATTGTTGAGACCATTTATTTTATTATATTGATTGTTTAGTATTCTTAGTACTTTTGATTGTTTTATTTGATTTTGTATTTTCAGTAGAAGTTATTTCTATATTTGACTTGATATATTTTTAATTACTTGATGTCTTTTAGTTCTGTTTGCAATTTCATATAGATATAATATTATAATGCAAGGATTGCTTTGCTTTTAATTTGATTGTTATTCAGAATTTGTTTTTGTTCTATTTCCAATTTCTTCCACTATTATTTTGCATGGATTGTTTTGCTTTATTTGGTATTTTTTTGAGTTCTATTTCCATTTGCTTTAATTAACTTTTGTATACTTTATTTTGCTGTCTCAATTGTTTATTGGCTTCATTCATCACATCATTTGTGTTTATCTTCTCGCATTCCTTTCGCATATTTCCAATACAGATCGATTGATGCGATCGCTTAAGTTGCAGTCTGCTCCATTTAGCACATTCCTAGACCCATTTGCATGTAGTAATTTCGTAATAGCTTCACTCTCGATAAAGTATCTATTGGGAGCGATCGTAACCCATTCTTACAACAATGGAGGAGGAATCTCTGAATATTAATATTTGTGCATGAATTTATGGAGTTTTTGTTGTAGATGCTGCACAAAATTAGAATCGATCAAAACATTTTGGGAACTCGACTTTCCGTGTAGCTAAAATGTGTTCATTTTTACGAGTTGCATTTGGAACATGATTAATTGGACATTGGACAACGAAAGCGAAAGCGAAATAAACGAAATAAAAACTCGAAATAGAACGATGTTCGCAATGCAACTGAATGGAGATCATAATTAATTCGGAAATTAGTTTAATGGCCAATAAATTGAAATGAACAAATCTATAACAGATTTTCCCAAAAAAACAAAGAGAAGGAAAACGGGAACAGTCGAGGAGGGATTGATAGATTCCAGATTTAGTGGAACATATATTTCGTGTCCATCAACAGGTCATTTAAATTGTGGGCGACACATTGCGATGGCTGATGTCTGATGGGTTTATAACGCAGCTTTGGGATATCCCGAGAGAGAAAGAGAGAGAGAGAGAGGGAGAGGAGGATTCTCTTGAGGGGGGAGCAAGCAGGGGTTGAGTTGTGGCTCAGTTGGGGAATTTGTTGTTGTTCATGATATGATTGTCGCATCGCGTACTTTTACAACTGCATTCAATGAACCTCAAGGGTATGCAGGGGAAAGTAGGGAAAGGGGCAACGGGGAGTGGAGAGCGGAGAGAGACCGGAACAGGGAACAGACAAGACGACGCGTCGCTTGGCAAATGGGTAAACATTGAAAATTGTTTTTCCTCTTCTCGACAGAGACATGTGAAAAATCGCTGAAATGCCACGATTTTAGACAATCGAACATTTTGTTGAGCAGCGCAGAGTGTGCCCACTGTATGTGTGTTTGTGTGTGTGTGTGTGTGTACAGAGTGTTTGTTTTTTTCGCCAAGTATAAACAATGCAGAGGCTGCCGCTGCTGTTGCTGTTGTGCTGTAAGTGCGGTAAGAGCCACAGAAGTTGCCACAACAATTTGACGCAATTGAAACGAAATGAGCACAGGCCACACGCCTCCGCCTCCGCCTCCCTCTCCTTCTCCTCTCAACAGTTGCAGCATTTGGTTTTGTTTATGAAACACACTCGCACACACATTGCCACACACACACACACACACACACACACACACACACACACACACACACACACACACACACACACACACACATTCGTCTGCATTTGCGAGGGGCGACTCTTTTGTTTTGTTTTGCTTTTGGCCGTGCGGCAAATCCTTTCGGGTGTCGCTCTCATTAAGCTGCCACGCCAAACGGAAGCAACAATGGGCGACAACTGCAACAGCGATAGCAACAACAACAACAACAGCAACAACAACAACATCGACTGAAGCAACAGCAAAGGCAAATGACATTGACTGCCTGCGGCACAGTGGAGCAAATTCAATTGTTGTTGCGCTCAACAAATACTTTTGTCATTTTGCAGTTGAACTTAAAGTTCAATGCATTGCCATAGATATTCATTCATTCAAATGAAAAAGCAAAGGCAGTCAATTGTTCTGTTTCTCTTTTATTTAATACTCTTACTATCATGGAGTGTGCCAATATTAGTTGATCCATAAATCATATCTGTTTAGAGCACTTTAGTATTTTATTTTGTATATTTAGTAGTATTATTAGTATTATTATCACATCTTGTTTTATCACTTTATTATTCCATTTTGAATATATAGAACATTTCTCATATCTGCTTCGACCATTATAGTATTTTATTTTGCATATTTGGTATTTTTATTACCTCTTTACTATTCTATTTATTTGGTATATTTATCATATACATATGCTGTGATCATTTCAGTATTTTATTTAGCATATTTGGTATTTTTTACCTCTTAACTATTCTATTTATTTAGTATATTTATTATATACATATGCTTTGATCACTTCAGTATTTTATTTTGCACATTTATTATTCTTAGCATATCTGCTTTGATAACTTTAGTATTTTATTTCAAATATTTAGTATCATTTGTGCATTTATCATTTAAGTACTTTATTTTGAATATTAGGTACTTTTTTAAAAAATCTGCTTTTGTATTTTATATTGAATATTTAATATTTAGTATTTTACAATACGAATTGTTGCTTGCAATTTTTAATTTCTTATTTAAATGATGGTGAATTCATTGTAAAATTTAAATAAATTTGGGTTAAATTTCAAGTATTTAAAGAAAGTTTCAGAAAAATCTCACACAAAATTAATGATTTGTAAATTAAAGCTTTAAAGCTTGAAAAGTAATTTAACCTTTATTAAAATAAAAGTTATTTAACCTTTATTTTAAAAGAGAAAACTTTAAATGTTTGTAGCAAGTTAAAGAAAACATTTTAGATATTGTTAAAGTTAATCAATACTTTCAGTAGATATTATATTTTATTTGAAGAGATTCGAATATAATTAATATGCTTGCATAAATTTCGATTTAGATACTTCATCGAAATGATGTGTCAAATGAATTTGTTAGGATGTTTAGCTAACTGAACACATCTCTCTTCCTCTTCGATTGAGTGTGTGTTCCACAGTGTTGTTGTTGTTGTTGATGTTGTTCTTGTTGTTGCAACTTCTGTGGCAATTGTCGGTATTTTGTTTACATTTTTGCGCGAAAACTGCTTCGGCGACGTCACTCAGCAGAACAAACATACACATATAGCTGCATGAAGAGTGAGGCAATCGCTATGAAATCTATTTAGAATTGAAAATACATAAATATTGTAGAGCGAGCGAAAAGAGAGGCAAAAAGAGAGAGAGAGAGAGAGAGAGAGGGAGAGAAAAGACGGCGCACAGAGGACGCGCTTTGTATGCGTTGATTTGATGGCAGACACAACATTCACAACAACATGCAGCCTCAGAGACTTGTGTTGACGGGCCCCAAACACACACACACACACACTGAAACACACACTTATACACACATACGGCAAGCGAGGGCTATGCACATTTTGTGCAACACGGTGGATGCAACGTCGCGGCATCTTCTGGGTCTTGGAGGCAGGGAAAAGCAGGAAAAACTGTCACAATTTCAACGGTTTTGCGCTAAAAATAGCAACAAAAACAAAAGAACTGAAACCAAAATGAAAACGAAAAGCAAACAAAACAAAACAATCACAAAAGCCAAAGCCAAATTATCATCAGGCAACATCATCATCGTCATCGAGACACACGATTAATGTAATTTCTGTTGTTGTTATTGTTGTCGTCTACCGTTTGGATTAATTTGTAGAGTCTGTTGTCGCAGCCGTCGACGGCAACTTCTCCCTCTCTTCCTCTCTTCCTCTCTTCCTCACCTTCTTCCCCAATCCCTCCCCCTTTTCTTGTGACGCCTTCTTTGGCGTCTCTCCATACATTCACCATAATAATTGTTGTTTGTTGCCGGGCGCATTTCCATCTGCATCTGTATTTGTATCTGCATCTGTAGTATTTGTATTTGTATCTGTATCTGTATCTGCAGCTGCATCTGCATAGCTTCCATGACTTCGTCGGCTTCGCGATTTTTGTCAACGCCCTCTGAACGTGTTAATTATGAATGCTGAGAATGTGCTGCGAATTCGCAGATTCAGATTCAGATTCAGATTCACATGCAGATTGGCAAACTTAGCTGTAGTCAACTTTTAGCCACAAATTAGTTTAGTTTCCGACAGCTGCGTACTTTTCGTACTATAATATTACACGATCAGAAGTCCCATTCATGCTCTGCCATTATGTTTAGAATAGGCTCTAAAAATATCCAAAGATTAAAAGGAAGCAGCACTTCCTGTGCGTAGATAGCAAAATTAATGCAAAAATAGAGCAGATACTTAAAGATTTGTGAAATTTTATTAATCCATGAATTATTTTCATATTATGTTTGAACATTAAAAAAATGTAAATTTATGTTTTGTTGAAAAGGAAGTTTATCAATTAATTCTTTTCGCAAATATTATCCCATTTTTAATATTCTTTTTAAGTTTATTAAGCAAGTTTGCCAATTAACGAATTCACCAATAATATCCCATTTTTAAAAAGCTTTTAAAAATTGAAACTTAGCTATATCAAAAAAATATAAAAATAGTTGTTGAACTTCAATTCATGCAATCAAAGAGAACTTTAAAATTTGTATTAGATCTTCGACCCATTGAATTTTAATAAACATACATACATATATGTATGTATTTGAGAAATATGATTTTTTTTTTTTAATAAAAAACATCTATGTTGAAAAAAGTAGTTGTTAAATAAAGTTATACCCTTTCTTTAATACAAGAGAATTTCACAATTTTCCGATATATTCCAGAAAGTGAAATTTTACAAATAAAATGATAAATTTTAATAATTTAATTAAATAAAATGTATGTTATTTAAAGTAATTGATAAATGAATATCTTTCGGCATATTCAAGTAATTGAATTTTTTAAAAATGCTAAATGTTAATACATACTTTTTTTAATAAAAGAGAATTTGACACATTTTATATTATTTTAAAGTAGTTAATAAATTTCCCAAATGTTTGTAGGTATAATTGATAAATGATCAAAATTGTCCCATGTTTTACAAATTCAAATATGAACATGAATAAGAAACTAGCTTAGTGAAAGGTGAACTTTAAATTAATTCCCATGAGTGAAACATCATTGTCTATCATTGAAGTAAAATTGGAATAGTTAATTTGAGTGATTACCTCCTGGGGGAAAGAAAGAAGGTATCTATGAGTAAATTGTTTCACATTAATCAATCAATCACAAGTGTTCTCCATATGCAACTCTTTGAACCAACACGAATTAGTTGAGTTGAATTTTTAATGGATCACTCCAAGTCGAACTTATCGACATACAGAATTGTGGGAGGGGGAAGAGGGGTCTATGTTAGTTTATCCTATGTAGGATAGTTTTATGACAGCCGTAAAATGACAATTTTTTGGGCGTTTTATGCTGACATCAAAATCGTTTTCGGTTTTACGACGCAGAGGTTTTGTTGTAAGCCAAAATGTAAACCTAATGAGCACTTGATAAAATTGAATATGTATAAAGATATAGCTATTGAATGGTGCTACGATATCAGCCGAGGAGGGAGAGGAAGAGGGGGGGAGACAAATCGACGCCTATCATTGTGTCAATAGGAAAAGAAGGTTGCTTTATTGATAGTTTCTTTTTTTTTGTTTTGTGGGGAAAGTGCACAACCGGAGAATGCAAATGGTAATTGCAGCTGACAGAGAGAAGGAGAGAGAGAGAGAGAGAGAGAGAGAGAGAGAGAGAGAGAGAGAGTGAAAGAAAGAATGTGACAGAATGAGACAGAATGAGACAACCTTATCGGTACGTGCGAGGATTGTTCGGCCGGGGATTGGTTATGGGCTATTAACATTTCGGGGCATAAATCTGTGCCCCTTACGGTTGCAAGTACAAGCAGCGATAAGAAAACTGTTGGGAAATTATCATGCTCCCATGTACTCGTGTGTGTGTGTGTGTGTGTGCAGTGAAGCGGGGCAGCAGAAAGAGGATGAAGGAGGGGGGAGCAAATATGTTGCTGCTTGTTGCAAATGCATATGAATAAATTGTGTGTTCTTTATTTGCATTGCTCTTGATTAAGTGAATATCGTGGCGACACTCGACGCGCCCTGCGATGATCTGTCTTCCCTTTATCTACCCCCTTCCCCTCCCCTTACTCTCCCTCGTCATGTCAACCCTTGGCCCTTTTTGCTGCACAGGGTTGGCCTCTGCTCGAACTCGAATGCGGGCATAAATCAATTGTTGATGCCACGCAAAAACCGGCGTCATAATGAGCAAAACCCGACTACGAATTGCATTCGTGCCACACTCAAGGAGTCGCAGTCGGGAGTCGGGAGTTGGAGTTGGAGTCGAAGTCGGAGTCGCTTTGTGTCATAAAAAATGCTCAATGCATGATATGAGGCATGACTTTGTCTCCTCGGGTCGCTCCAACTCATCATCGTCACATTCTCGGGCCCATTCACAAGTCGTTCAGGGGCAGGCAGAAGGCGAAAGCAAAGGCAGTTGTTAGCTTCAGCTTTTATTCCAACACAACTCTTGATTACTCTCACTTTTAAGTACTTGAAATATTTCACATAATCAATTTATTTGACAACAGGACAGCAAACTTTTTATTAGCCTTCTTCGCTGTTAGCATAGTTAACATACTGTTAACAGTCCACAAATTTGCATTCTGTTTTTAACAGCAGAGATTTTAAAGAATTTTATGTTAGTTAAAGAAATGTTAAAGAATTTACATTTTATGTTAAGTTGAAGAATTTACTTAAAGTTAGTTATAACAGTTTCAGAAGTTGTATTATATCTGAAAATTTTGGGAACAAAAAAACATAATTTTGTCTGTTCAAAAAGTATTTTATTATGTTCCCTATATTATGTTGAGTTGTAAAGAGTCTCCTTAATGAATTTTCTTGTTTAATAGATACTATTATTGCTTTTATTAAACCATAAATTTTTTGATTAGCTTCATTCTTCCATTTGACAATTTTCACTCAAATATTAAGAAAATCTTGAAGCATTCAATACGCGTTGGTAAATGTTAATTTGTATGTTAATAACATCGTTTTTTTTTAACATACTTTTATGAATAAGTTTTCTTTTGTTATTTGTTAGTAAGCAGATTGAATTGTAAATTACTAAAAACAAATTATATTTGCAGTCTTTTCAATGTTATTTGGTTGTCAATTAAAGCTTTTTATAACATTTTGTTAACAGCGTGTTAACAGCGCTTTAACAGTTTAACTTATTTAAACCACTTTTTCAATATTCTCGCAGATTGAATTGTAAATTACTAAAAACAAATTATATTTGCAGTCTTTTCAATGTTATTTGGTTGTCAATTAAAGCTTTTTATAACATTTTGTTAACAGCGTGTTAACAGCGCTTTAACAGTTTAACTTATTTAAACCACTTTTTCAATATTCTCGCTCAGCCCTGGTTTCTGATGTTCTTTTTTGTGTTTATGGCAAGCATCAAATAAATGTCAGCGTCTTGCTAAATACTTGAGGATCTGCCCCTGCGGCAACTGGGCTGCAAATGTGGCATGCCACAGCGCAGCAGTTGCAACTCCTCCTCCTTCTCTCTGTCAACTGAATGCGAATGCGTTTTTTGCACGCAAGGGTCACCCCAGTCCCCCCTCTCTCCCCCTCTCTGCTCCCTCCGCGGTTGTCTTCAACTGCCCAGCTACGCAGCGAGGAGAGTTGACTTCGATTCGATTCGGTTTAGTTGAGCGGCTGTTGCACTTTGGCTGCATCCGCTGCCCTTGCCACAGTCATCCTCCTCTGCCTCCTGCCTCCTGCCCGGTTTGTGGCATATGTGTGTGCGCTGCTTGCAACATGGGCTGCGGCTTTATCAGATGTTGACATTTTTCTGCCTCTGCCTCGGCTTCTTGTTCTTTTTTACTCCTTCTTTTTTTTTGCGGAACCACACTTGAGTTCATTTGCAATAATTGGTTTTTCTTGTTGTCTTTGCGTGTTTCCCCCACTTACACTCCCCACTTCCCCCCCTCTCTAAACTGCACTCCAACAAATAGATTCAGTTGTGAAATTTTTGACATATTTCCCTGGTAAGTTGTAACTGTCCTCGGTTATGAAGTGTGTGAGGTTAATGGATACATGACAACGAGGCAAACGAAGGCGCGGCGAGGCGAAGCGAGGCGAGGTCGTGTTCCACTTTCGCTCTAATTTTTAGTCTATAGCACCACAAAGATATATCTTTGTGCTGCACTTTCCCTAGTTCTGGAATACTGCGCTGTCCGCTCCTGACAGACCGTCAACCTGTCAATGGCCCACGTACTTACAGCACTCGCTCAGTCCGGGCGTCAATCAATCAATTCCCGAGTGGTCCACATTCGGAGTAGTGCTCCGATAAACTAAGACTGTGGCTAAGGCAACAGCAAAAGCAAAGGCTAAGGCACCTGTCGTCACAAGACTGTTTACACTATATGAATGTAGTAGAGAACATCGCAATATCTAGAGCAAGAAAGAGTGCAGATTTGTGTGGGGAAGAAATATAGAAGGTAGCTGTTATAATATGATCGAGTGAAGAGTTAAAATCAACTAACAATCTTGAATACATAGTTTGTTAATAGTTTTCAGCGTTTTAATCGCGTTCGCTATCGTTGTGATTATGAAATGTCGAATTTATAATATGATCGAGTGAAGAGGAGAAAGTTCTTTGACAAATATAGAACAGAGTTTGCTAAAGGTTTTCAGAATATCGCTGCACTTTATGTGTATTATAATTCAGCCCCTTTAAATTGTAAATTTGCAAATTGTTTTTATAGATCGTTCTCTAAAGTCATCTTCGATAATATTTCAATTGAAAACATATTTTTTCTTGAAGCACTTTTAGTAAGCTCTGGTTGCAATTGTTTTCCCCTAAACTACATGTCTTAAAGGGTAGCTTTATTTTTTTTGGTTTTTTATCATTTAGAATTGGAATTGGATAACTGACAGAAAGGAAAAGAAATATAGACTTATTTAAATCGTATTAAGGTTGTATAAGTCAAATTTCATAATACCAACTCTTATATTAACTGAGTTATAGACAGACAGGTTGTCAGAGTTGTTTTCTAGAAAAATGAGGCAGCCTTGATATATAAGATTGTCAAAAAAGTTTTGCTGTATTTTTATTGAATTTTCAATTGACCATAAAATTGGTTATAATAATGCGAAATATCGGAAATACCGCAAGACTTTTTGACAATCTTATATATGATAGATCTATCTAGCAGATTCTAGAAAATTTAATGAAAATAACATACTTAAGTTCAACCAAACATACATACATATGAAAGACATGATTTTAAAGAGTTTGATTTCTAAGACACAGATAAAAAAATATTAAGAATATTTCTCTACGCAGTTTTAGGAGAACATATATAATATATATTATATTACTTTGTGTTATTCCTTAATATATTGTACTTTAATTTGTTGCCTACTGAAAAGAACAGGGCGTGTCTTTCTTCAATTCTCCACTGCATCAAGGCCGCAACAAACAGCTGAAGAAGAAGCTCAAGAAATAATTAACAAGGCAAATTCCAGCTGAGAAACGCTGAGAATGAAGTTGTCTAGTTAAAAGACGCTTATTTCAGATCATTAACACAAGAATGTGTGCAGCACAAACAAAGGGAGATAAAGAGAAAAAGAGAGAGAGAGAGAGACAGAACGTTGGGGGATTTTGAATGATGTCTATTTTCAAAGTAAATGTGGCAAAGCGCTTTTGTGGCATAACTGGCTGCAAATGTGCCGCAAATGGTGGCCCACAATGAGACGACAAAGAGAACATCTAAAAGCGAGCGACCTCCCGCGAATCCGCAGTCACTTTGTTAGTTTGTCAGTCCGTCAATTCGTCAGTTCATCAGTCAGTCATTCACTCAGCCTTTGAGTTGAAGTTGGATCGGCCTTCAAGTGCTGCCAATCAATTTGCCAGTCGCAAGTGTCGGACTATTTGAATCGGGCTGCCAAGTGATCCGTTGGCTGTTTAATTGCCAGGATTAGATAGATGCCAGGAAGTGGCAGCTAGCTCCCCTCACCTCCCCTTCCCCCTCCCCCTTTTCGTCAACCAACTCTTGTTGCGGCTGAGCGCAATTTCCGTCAGTTTGCCTTGCCACAACTTGCAACTTGCAACTTGCAACTGTCGCCGATAAATTTGAGTGCGTCTGCGGCAACCGTGCAACACACATAAAATGAACGGTCGAAACCCAAAAATAGTTTGCCTTTTAATGGAGTTTTCTCCGCCCCTCTTTCACCTCTTTCCCCCCGCTTTCCCCCGCTCTTTCCAGTCTTTGCGAAACGGAACTGCAAATGGCATTGCGAATTTCGCCTGCCAATTTGCAATTTCCTAATGAAGTCAACAAGAACTTGGTTTCGTCAAGCGCAACACAACTTACGCAAATTATGAAAGGCAATCGAGCAGATTTTCTTTTTTTTATTTCGTCTACCAAAAATAGTTCGCCTTATAGAGGAAGTTGTAACTTATTTAGATTATTTCTTGCATCAATTTGAATTACGATTGCAATAATACTAGATAACTTAAGGTAATCGCGTTTTTATTGTATGCAATCGTAATTGTGGAACTCAATTAACAATTAATAATGCAAAACGTCTGTTGAGATGATGCTGAAAAAAAAGCTGAAACTGTAACAAAAACAAAAACTTATAGTTTATTTCTGAAACTAATCGCACACATGATTTCCGCTCGACGTGTCCAATGAATTATGTCCGAGAAGCAAACAAAATAAAAATGAGAACTTGTGGGAAATGAAAATCGAAATGAAAAGCCATACGCACACACACTAACACACACGCACACACACACATACTTATATAAATAGCGAAAGAAAATAAAGAGACAGACGATGTAGACGGACAGGGAGAAGTCGCTCCAAAAGTCAGCGCAGAATTGTAAATATAGAAAAATAACAAGTCGAAAAACAGCAGACGAGTCTATGCAACTGTAAGATACCCGGTAGATATAATATAATAATGAATAAAAGAAATGTTATTCCGATAGATATAATACAATTATGAATAAAAGAAATGCTATTCAAGTTGTGGTTGTCTTAAACAATTGAAAACCAAATTTCATAGAACAAACTCCTATAGTTACTGAGATATAGAAACCCAGGAAGATAAATAAAAGTTAGTTGCATTTTTTTGTTGTAGTTGTATATTAATAAAGCAAATTTCATAATTCTGTCTCTTATAGTCACTAATCTTAGATGAATACAAAAACAAGAGTCCTATAAATGGTATGAGAAAATTTCATGATCCCAACTCTTATGTTATATTAACTGAGATATAGGCAGAGAGGAAGCAAAGTAAATGCCATTTATATTTTATTTGTATTGTACATTTATAAACAATAAATGTTATTTACATTATTTTGGTCTTGCAAGAGTCAAATTTTATAATCCAAGCTTTTATAATTACTGAGTTATGCAGATGAGATGGAACAAAATTTGTAGAACTGTTCAAATATCATAAAAAAAGGAAGAAAAACAAAAGTTAGCTATATATTTTTGGTGTTATATACTTCTCAACCAAATTTCATAATTTCATATTCTTATATTAACAGATATATATATAGAAGAAGGCAGAGAAATAAATCTTATTGAAATTGTATTAGGGTTGTACAATTTCGTAATCCTGTCTCTTGTAGTCACTGAGTTATAGATGGATAGTAAACCAATAGTCAATATTATATCCAAATTTCATAATCTTATCTCTTATAAACACTAAGTTATATATGGATAGCAAATCAATAGTCAATGTTATATGCAAATTTCATAATCCCAACTCGTATATTAACAGAGAGAAAGAAAAGTAAATGTTGTTTACATTATTATAAACCAAATTTCTTTGTCTAAACTCTCATATAAAGATATAAGTCATTTAAATTATTGTACACTTCTCAACCAAATTTCATAATAAACGGAGTTATAGGCAGACAGTTTGCCAGAGTTATGTTCTGGAGAGATTAAGCCTTGCAACCAATTTTTCTGCCGGGTATAAAATTGTTAAATGTAAAATGTAAAAAAGACTTCAAAGCGAATGTGCGCATCAAGTGGCAAAATGTCAGAAACAGCACAGTTCTCTACGCATACATATGTATATATGTATGTATATTGTTTAGTAGTTTCTTTATGGTGGATATAGCGTAATACTATTGCGATTATTGCTGGCCAAAAGTGGTAGTAAAAAACGGTTTTCCCCGCTTGTTTGGCCTGCGCTGAGAAACTGATGCTTAAAAGTGAATTCAATGAAAATAAATTAGATATAAGTACATATAGAAAATCGGAGCACGCCGCGAAATGTGGCGCAAATGTCCAAAGCGAATGTATCTGCGAGATACACACACACACACACATACAGAGGCAGTTGTATCTAGGCAAATGTATCTGCAAGATGTGTGCGTAGTTGTTGTTGTTGCTGTTGTTGTTGTTGTGCTACGCAAATGAAGCGAAACGTAAAAATTTCGACGTTACGTTTTTTAAACTTCTCCGCCCTTGCCTTGCCTTGGCTTTGCTTTTGCCTTTTGCTTTTCATTCGTTCGTTCTTTCTGTTCTTTCTGTTTTTTGTTGTGTGTGTGTTTTTGTTGTGGCTGTGCTTTTGTTGTTGTTAGTGTTATTGCTGCTGGCGGTTTTGCCTAATTATTGTTTTTGTTTTTCATACTCGGGCAGGCATTAAGAAAAACTTTATGCGCCATTGAAGCGTTCGAAAATAAAAGTCGTGTCCGCAGCGGCCGCCGCGTCGTTTTACTTCAAAGTTTCGCTGTCTCTGTCTCTGCGAGTGTGTGTGTGTGTGTGTATTGAGGTGTGCTTCTCTGTGTTTTGGTCTCAATGCGTCTTCGAGGGCAGCGGATAGCGGACAGCGGGCAATGCCGCAATTGTAGCACATCGCGCATACGCCGCGTGGCCCGTTTCCTTCTTCTTTTGGCTGTCGCAAATGTTGCCAGCAGAGCAGTGTTGCCACATCGCCACAGCGGGCGATCGCTGCTCTAGGGTTGCCACACTGCGCCACACACATTCAGATGAATGGACCGAATGTGATAATTATTGATCACACTGATGCGATTTAAGTTGTAAATTTAGATATTTTTATCATCAGCCACAGACACAGGAAGTGGCTACAACTAAAGCTAAAGCTATGACTAAAGTTATCACTGTGCTTGCTGTTGTCTCTATATAGCAGAAATGATTAGTTCGATATATGCAGGGCAACTGATGAGAAAGTATTGCAATCTATATTAGTTCTTTTTTAACTATGAAAATTATTAAAGATTTCATATTTGTTAATATATTCATTCATAACTCGCTTTGAAACAATGGGGAAGGAAATATGTTTCTAGCATTTATTTACCACAAATATAATATTATTTCACAATTATGTTCTTAACTTTAACAAACACTAAAGAAGCACATAAAACACTTAGGAATGAAACACGCAATAAATAAACAAATGAAAAAGTCTGTTTTACTTTTTTGCAATCGTTTGTTCATAATCTTTCTACTCTTAAATAGAATTTTGTATTTATAAAGTCTTTATTAGTAGTAGAAGTATGAATATTGAGTATTTTTTAGTATTGAGTATTTCCCTATCATATTTCGAAAAAGGTGAAAGAAGTAGAAACAAAACAAGAAGCAAAACAATACAATTAGAGTATTATAATATTATATTATTATTATTATCATACCACAAAAATGTAGGTTTTCTATTTCGGCATTCCTTTGTCAATATTCTTCATAACATTTTTCTTAAGTGATCTAACTGCTGGCCCATATATTTAATTCGGCTGCAGTTCGCTATAATTTCGCATTTTCTTTGTTTCTGCCAAAGAATGGACTGAAAGAATGCTTTCCGAGTCGCAAAATAAAAAATGCCCACACAAAAGAAAGTCATAAAGACAAATTGAATTATTTATTTATTTCGCTTTTCGAAGGAATTTTAATTGAAGCATTCGCCTGATTGAAGGTCGAGCATTGATCACGACTAAAGAAGAAGAACTCGAAGAAATCCCAAGAATAGCAAAAAGTCAGTCGAGTTGAATTCTTTGTTGCTCCAATTAAACGCCTAGGTGGGCGTGTCCAAAGAGGCGTAAGGGAAGGGAAGGGAGTTGTACTCCTGCCGGAATTGCGCATTTCTTTGATCTTTTGGCACGATTTTTTTGTTGAAGGGTGGGGAATAAATTCAACGGTGTTGATGAATAAATTAAGAATTGCAATGGTCGGTTGGTCCACAACATCATCATACGTTCGCATCTTCATTTCTTTCTTTCCTTTGACAGCTGTTGGCGAAATGTTGACAGCACTTGAAGAGGAGGAGGTGGAGAAGAAGGTGGGGATGGGGGAGCAGGTGTGGTCAATGACCGCCTTTGTCTGCAAAGGCAAAAATCACCTTTGATGTTCACGTTTTATGCCTTGATTACATTCATTCATCCCCTCACTCACCGACTCACCGACTCACGTTTCCCACTCTGTTCATTTCTCATTTTTCGCAGTTGACCGCGCAATGAGCCCCGCACAATCCGAAGACTCCGGCCTGGCACCGGAAAGGGGCACAACCTATGCAACGATCACGCTGCCACGCAATGCCCTCCATTTGGCCATCAATTTTGCAGGTAAGCAATAATCCACACAAAAGTATGGAAACATGAATTGAGAAATTGCTGGAAATTGGGCAATGTTTCAAGTGGCAGCCTAATGGCCCACAGAAGAAGTCGAAAAATCCCATTCCCAACAAGAAAAAGATGAATAAGTATATATAGTTATTCTTGTAACATGATTATGAAGGCACCCCGTTGATGTGTTGGCTGGAAAATGTTCTCCCATTGACAGTTGGGAAATGCTTTTTGGTAGATGGAAAACAGCAACCCGCATCTCTTTTTAGATAGTTGAATCTTTAACTGATCTCTGACAGCTGTCAGTTGGCCTAATCATTTGGGAGATTGAGAGATTATCAAATATGTTTTGAGTTGAGCATAATTATGTTTAATCAATCTGCAATTTGTTACCAATTTAAGGGTGAGACAGCTGAGGGAATTTTATCGAAAGAGTTTTGCCAGCAATAAAATTATAATTTGACATCATTTATGCTGATTGTTGAATAATTATTAGAAATTTATAATGTGTAATATGATATTTTAAGGTGGTGAAAATTAATTGAAGTAGATTATCGTAGTAGTTAAATATATAGCTAAAATATAAATTATCATATTACGGATCGTAGTAGCTTTGGCTGGCAATCTGGTATGTTGTGCATTCCATGGTATATTTTCAATGTAGTACCATATCAATATACAAAATTTAGCTTTTGGTATAGTTTTAGTATTTTTGCGGTATATTTTGGAATGTAGTACTAAAGCAATATAACAAATTTAGCTTTTGGTATAGTTTTAGTATTTTTGCGGTATATTTAAATGCAGTACTGCATATGTATAATATACCAACTACAGCTTTTAGTATAGTTTTTGCATTTTTAATGTATATTTGAATGTAGTATATATAAATATAATAAATATATCATTCGGTATATTTTTAGTATTTTTGAGGCTTATTAATTCGGTATATTTTAAATTAAATACCGCACTGTTTTGCGTGTATCTCACTTCTTCTCACTTTTCTTACTTCTTTATACCTGAAACGTTAAAATATCATATTTCATTATATTGATTTCTAAAAATTGTTAGTTCTTCGTTCTTTATGTTTTTATTATAATAAGTTTACACATTATTTAACTTATTTCGCTTCCAAATTTTCATTACCAGTCTAGTTGCCATAATTAACAATCATTTTAAGGCTCATTCCACATTCGTTCCTTTAATTAATGTGCATTAATTAATACTTGCTATAGAAAGAGTCATCAAAGAAGTCAAGCAACTCATGAATATTTTGTCAGAAACCGTAGCAATTACTTTCACAAAGAAACTCATAATCTGTAATAAGTAACATGAGGAGGCAAGATATAATTTGCTTCTTTATTTTTTTCATTTTTTGGCTGGTTTTTTAAGAATTGTGATTGTGTCATAAGTAATTTATATACTTCATGCAAATGGGGCTGGGCCCCGTTTTCAATTTGCGGCTTCTACATAGTTTAGATTTCTTTGCTTTGGTTTTTTGGTTTTTGGGGGTTGCGACTTCACATTGTGGTCTGGCGAGGTCTGGAAAGGTCTTTCGCTCTTGATCTCTCCAGCCAAAGTGGGCCGAAAGCGATTTGAATGCGGAACGCGTCCATGTCGATAACATGACGATGACTCTCGCTAGCTGGCTGGTTGGCTGCTTGGCTGGTTGGCTGGCAAATGCTGTCGTCGCCGCTGCCAAAATAAATCATAATTTCAAAGCAGGCAGACACCTCCTCTCTCTGCCCCTCTGCCTTTGGGTTGGGGTCGCGAGTCTGTCGACTGCCAGACATTATAATACATATTTCGTCTGCATTCGAAACAATTTTTATATTTCGTTTCCCTGACTAATCTCGACATATTGCGAGAGCAACAAGAACGAGCACACAAACACATTGGACACGGTGCAGCAGACAGAGATAGCAACAGCGTGTGGGGGAGTGAGAGAGGATAAGCCTAGAGCTAGCTCAGAGACGAACTAAAGTCGAAGCGCAGGAATCCAATCCAATCGCAGTCGCAGTCGCAGTCGCAGTTGTTGTCCAGTCGCCGTCTCTGACGTAAGCGTCTGCGACAATGACGTCTTCGCCGCGTCAAGGGAGTGGGAGGAGGAGGAAGGGGAGGGGAGGAGGTGGGGATGGGGCGTGATTTTGGGCTGGCAAATTGCCCAATGGATGCGCCATCCACTCGCGTTGTTTGTAGCTTGTAGTCTGTCATAATACTAGGCAACAACAGTCCACGACTCGACAGTCGACAGTCCGACAGCCGAGAGTCGCTTTTTAAGCATATACTTATTTACGAGTTGTCATTGTTATTGTTGTGGCTTTCGGCTTTTGGCTTTTGGTTTTGGTTTTGGCCAAAAGACGACGCGTCTGCGATTGTGTCGCTTGACGAGCCGCTGACAGATATGGAAATGCAGACCAAGGCAACAGGGCAACAACTCGCTGGCCAAAAGCCATTGTTGAAGAGTACTTGCGATCACACAGATCACAGACAAAATTCGAATAGTTCCCATTTCCCATGGAAAACACTTTCAACGGGTGCTTAACTCCATCGAGAAGAGTCGTTTAATGTTCTGCCGCATTTTATGTTGCACAATAGGCAGATAATGTGCACAGTTCTCGAAATAGTTGTTAGTCAACTAAATATTTTATGTGGGTGCATTTGCTATATAGCGTCTGCTGTCTGGGGGAAATCCACTAAATAATTGCAAGGAATTTGTAAGTGCAACTAACAATGTTTGTTGAGAATGGAATGTGATGAAGGGATTTAATTTACATTGCAACTTAGTGTAGTTCAAAAAGGAAGTTTGAGTAGAAGCTTTCAACTGATCACAATGTTTAGAGAGTGATTTCATGGTTTAGTCTTTTAGAATGCATGAATAAAAGTAAATATGAGCCAGCTCCTTAAAATAATCTTCGAACTCTAAATTAATAGAGTAAAAGCGAAGATTAACTTACTGCATGATAACATTTATAGGCTTGTTATATACAGTATATATATGTATATAGTATATTGGTATATTGTATGTTGATATATATGTAGTATATTGATATATGGTATATTTATATTATGTGTTGTAATTTACAATTAATAACATAGAATAACATGTACTATCCAATTCTTATACCAAGTACCGATAGGTTTGAAGGGTATCATAACTTTTTGTCTTAGTTGCTCTGGCTGATAATCTATTATATTTTGAGCTCTATGGTATATTATGAATATATTATGTTACTATATTAATATACCAAATATATCACTTGGTTCCATTTTAGTTTTTTTGCGGAATTTTAATTTGGCATATTTTATAATAATTACCGCACTGTTTTGCTTTAATTAGAAATGCATAACGAGTATTTCACAATCGAGCACACTCAACTGAAGTTGTTTGATATTCCGTATGCTTCGAATTTAAATTTAAGCTACAGGTGAAAGTAAATATCATAGTTGATTAATTATGTAAATATGCTAGCTAATATAAAGAAAATACTTTCATTTAGAGTAAGAAAATAACTTGAAAATTGCCAAGACTCCAAGGTTCTAGAAAACAACTTTGAAGAGTGTTTAAAGAATTGCGTAAAATACTAAGTTATATAATAGCTGAAGCACTGATTTAGGCAGAACTGTTTTCTATATGCTTGTAGTTAGAATGAAAGTCACAACAATGAAACAACAGCTATAGCTGCTTATTATCTAATTATGTATTTATTTTATATTAATATATGTATATCGAGAGTTGGCTTTCACATAGAGTAAATAAAATAACTTGAAAATTGCTTAAACTGTAAGGTTCAAGAAAACAACTTTAAACAACTTTGAAAGGCGTTTAAATGATTGCGTAAAGTACTAAGTTATATAATAGCTGAAGCACTGATTAAGACAAAACTGTTTTTGTATACATAAGTAGTACTAAAGCATCGTCGACAGCATTGCTGTTAACAACCTGTCGAGCTTGGCGCATTGATAAATTGAAATTGCGCAAGATTGATGGAACTCATCTCGCATTTGTTTGTTGTGTGTTGTTGTGTGCGCCAGTTGATTGACTACGATTGATCTGACATTGACTTTGCACACTTTTGTAATGTTGTAATGTTGTCTTTCTCTCTTTCTCTCCAAACAGAGCGCAATGATCTATCGTATCCACCTGTTATCGGGGCACTTAATCCAGTGGGCCATGCGGCTGATTTTCTGGCGCCAGGCGATCGATTGCATCAGATCGATGGCATCTCGACAATTGGGCTGAGCAATCAGAAGATCATGAACATGCTTTGCGCTGGAGTCGGAGCTGACAACTCGCCGGCGATTGTGGAGATTGAATACTCGCTGCCCGAATGCAGTAAGTTTCAAATGATTTATCTGCAGTTCTATCTATTGTACTCTCTAATGCATTCTCTACGTTGTTGTTGCTGTTGCAGCAGTTTCCCAAAATAGTCTGTATGTTACCTCGAAACTGGCACAGATCACCGTGGAGCGGGAGAGCGGTTGCCTGGGTCTAACGCTGCGGGGCGGTGCCGATTATCCGCTGATCGTCACACACGTCCGACTGCACGGCCCCGTCTATAAGACGGGTCGCATCAAGCCCGGCGATCGTCTGCTGCGCGTCGATAATGTAAGTGTGTATCTTTGTATCTTTGGCGTCTTCATTGATGAGATCCACCTGCTGACAGCCGCTTCCGCTACTCCATTTCCTTCCGCCTGCGACAACAACTACGACATAATTCTTTTTCTCTCTCTCTCTCTCTCTCTCCGGTTCTTAGATCTCGCTCATTGGCAAAACACTGGCCGAGGCACAGCAGATCATTAAATGCGGCCACGTTTCCGGCTACACCAATCTCACCATCGAATACGATGTCTCCGTCGTCCAGAGCGTTGAGTTCTCCATGGGGCCGCTGCTCATAGAAATCGAGCGACCCATGAACGACAAATTGGGATTGGTGCTCTGCAACTACAGCAGCTCGACGGCCAGCAGCACCGCTGGCACCACCTCCAGCACCGACAAGATTGACGAGGTCACCCAATCGGGCATCTACATAGCCAGCATACTACCCGCCAGTATTGCCGATCGGTGAGTTATATCTTATAGATGTATGAGTAGAAAATAGCGGGGTCAACAGCACATTCATTCACTGGGGTCAATCAATTTCGATAGTCACGATGAACGATGTCAATGTTAATCAATTATTGTTATAAAGAGATTTGTATGCCTCACAATTCGTGAATTCATTTACAAATATTTCATTTTATAATAATAATCAATTTTTCTCATTCACTTCAATATAAACACAGTCTATACTAATAAGCAATATTACTCATTGAAACTTTCAAACAATTTGCATAGCATTAAATCCTTTTTCAAAGTAATATAAAATTTAAAAGTATACAGCATTTATTTAGCTGTTAAAAACAATCTCGATTTATATTATGTTTGAATTGATCAGCTTTTAAAGTTTTATAGTTACACAGAAAATTTGAAAATGATTTACCAAAATTATACATAAAAAGGTATATTTATATACAGTGGGGAGCAAAAGTAATTCCACAATCAACATTTAGAACTAAATGTGATGTTTCTTATTAGATTGTCCGCTAGATGAATCCATTTAAGTTTATTTAATCTGGGAAAGTATCTGGGTTTAGAACGTTTGACCTTGATTTAAGACTTTATCTTCTTGGCTTTATTTTGAGATGTTTCCATTCTTGAAATCAGATTAAAATCTTGAATTTCAAGGTTGAGCAATCTTGTTTTTTGTAGAATTTTGATCTTGATTTAAAAAACAACTTTCTTGGTACAAGTTAGCCAATGTATAATCTCGACTAAAGATTTTCTTCTCAATTTTAGCATTTTTGTTCTTATGTGTATAAAATAACACTAGTTTTAGCAGCAAATCCGACAATATTTAGTTTAGTTAAGAAACCGTCTTTAATTACATTATAAAACTTAAGCGCATACATGAAAGATGAATAATTATTTCAGTGCTGACTTTTTGTTATGAAAACATAAATCATTTTGAATGTTGATTAATTGGAAATATTGAAGTGGTAATAGTAAAGTAAAGGCTGCAAATCAGGCAACATTTAGTTTAGTTAAAACACTGTCTTCAATTGCAATACAAAACTTAAACGTATTGTATAAACTGGTCAATAGCATTATTAAGTATTATCATCACATGATCGTGGCACATAAAATAGGTGAAAAAAAGACAAAAAGCAATAACTAACATGCTCGTGTTTTGTATTCTGTTTGGCAGCTGCGGCGCCTTATCAGTTGGCGATCAGGTGCTCTCCATCGATGACACAATGATCGAGCACACGGCCTACAGTCCCGATGAGGTGATGACCATATTGGACACGAGCACAGGACGGGGCTACACACAGATGCAGATAATGCCAGCTCATGCGCTCGCCCGACGCGGTAAGTTAACTTTGCTACTCTCTGCTTCTGCTGCTTGCTACACAACTGTGCCTCACCTCTGCTCTGCGTGCCACACAACTGTGCCACTAACTAACTAACTATCAACGGCTTCGGCGTCGGCGTCGGCGGCTAAAGAGTAATGTCTCTGCAGTCAGTTTGGCTATCGCGGCGAATGAATCGCGGCTGTTTCTCAAACGCCAAAAGGCTTCCAAGGCGATGCTCCAAAAATGGCGCCATGAAGGTCGACGATGGTGTTGTCTCGCTGTCTCTCTCTCTCTCCCTCTCTGTCGATTGTGTCTGTCGTTATGTCTCTCTGTCTGTCTTTCGATCGGTCGGTCGGCGTGGGCGTCTGCTTAATGAATCGAGTCCACAGCTAAAACAATACGCTCCCAATTAGCGAGGGTTGCCTCAATAGTTTCCCCTTCTTGACAAACTACTATGAATAAATGTTTGAATGTTGCTTTTATTCTCGTTTGTCTAACTTAGATGTCTAAACATTTTTTGTTAAGTATTAAATAGAAATTGCAATGAAGTTCACGATCATCAAATAAAAACTTATTAGCTTTCAAAAATAATTAACTTAGTAGCAAGAATAATTCTTTTTGACTCCAACTTTTTATTATTAATTGAGATTCACTACTTCATAAAAAAATTGATTGAATAGGAATAATATTTTAAATTATTTGTCATTTATTCGTCAATGTTAGAAGATTGTATACAAATTTTAATTTTATTCTAAAAATGCGAAAAACGTATCTTTTTTTTAACAATATTAAGTTTTCATCAAAATTTGGCGTCTACTTTATAAATTCCTTCCATAGTAATTTAAAATTTTGTCACATTTCATATTATTACAAACACTGAACTATGTAAAGTATGTAATATTGCAATCTATTCGAAAAGTTTCATATATTTTCCATAATTTTTTTTTGCAACTCTTTATAAGAAAAAAGGAATATTTATTGAATTTGTCTAGTGCACAAATCACTAAACTTTCTATAGCTGAATTCCTCTTTTCCCTTAGTAACAGTTTTTTTATAAATGTGTTGATCAACCCTCGCTGCAGCATGAGCCAAGAATGCCAATCAATTTGTGTTTGAGTGCTGTGGAAATGGACGAATAATTCGTTTGCTTTGCTTCACTTTGCTTTTGCGTTAGCGTTGATCTCGAGGGAGGGCAACGAAGACAGAGGGCGACTAGAACTTGGGCTGTAAATTGTGGTGCTCGATCGACAGGAGAATAAACAGAGACGGAGTAGGCAAAAGAGCACCGCGCCCTCCTCCACACAGAGAACATATATTCTAAGGAAGCTAAGCTGCTGGATTAGCTGCAGTCAAAGTGGCCGCTCCGCCGTCATGTGAACCATTTCTCACACATGGCCATCAGCTGTAGCTGGAATTGGAGTTGGAGTTGGAAGACAAAGCGGCAGAGATCGAAGATCGAGTGTTAAAAGCTTTGGCCAAGTTTGGGCAGGAAGAGGCACAATAAATATAGTGTGTGTGGGGATCTAAGCGACAGCTGGTCGCAGAGGGGCGTCCAAAAATAGTCCCTCTCTATGTCTGCATTTAATGGGCATCTTTTAATGCTTTCGTGGTTCTTCTTGTTGTTGTTGCAGGTCACACGGCACTGGGCAGCCCCAAGTATAGCTTCAGCACGCTGGAGTCACGCAAGTCGACGGGCCGCCAGCGACAGCGTTTTGTGCGCAAGAGCTCGCTGCCCCTGGAGGGAGGAGGAGCCGTACCCAACGGAGGAGGCGGAGGAGTTGGAGTTGCCAGCAATGGGCACTCAAGCAGCTTGGGCTTGTGTCGTGCCGAGAGCTTCCCCGTGCTTCTCGACTGCAGCCAAGGTGCCGGCATTGTGTTGGGCAACACGAGCAGCTGCGGTCGCGCCGTCAGCATTGCCCAGATCCTGCCCGATTCGGTGGCGGATCGCAGTGGCTGCATCCAGCCGGGCGATCGCATTGTGGCCATCAACAAGATGTACAGCCTGGAGGCGGTCGCCATGCGGCAGCTGCTCGAGGGACACCGCAGCAGCAACAATGGCGCCACAGCTGCTGCAAATTGGTTGGAACTCGAGGTGGAATTCGATATGCCCGATGCCGTGGTCCCTTCCAGCGGTGTGTTCAATGTGAAGCTGCTGCGCACCGGGAAATGTGGCCTTGGGTTGAGTGTGAGCGGATCGAATCATGCGGGTCTGGTCATTTCGGATGTGAAGATCGGCAGTCCGGCGCATCGTTGTGGCTCACTGCGACCTGGCGACATTTTGCTGGCCGTCGATCAGCATCCTGTGCAGCATTTCAATGTGGATGCGCTGCTCAAGGAGTTGCCCACACCGCCCACGGCCAGCGCTGACTTTACCACGCTGACCATCAAGCGTGTGGTGCTTCCAGACTTTCTGCCCAGTCCCAGTCCCATCTACAGCAATTGCACCACAGTTGTGCCCGTTGCTGGGGACAGCGAGCTCTACAGCAGCGCCTATGTGGCCAAGTACAACGATTGCATCTCGCTCAAATCGAATACGCCGCAGCCGGATTACTTTCGTGCCGCCAGCCTCGATGACACCGGCAGCCTGCAGTCGGTGCAGCTGCGACATCCCAGCGCTGCTCCCACGGCCATCTGGCCAGGAGGCGGCAATAGCTGCGCCAGCAGCAGCAACAGTCGCAGCTTTGCGGCGCCACCGAACACACAGAGCCTGACCACCGAGCTGCCCGAGGAGGATGACGAGCAGGACGAGCACGATGCGCATCACTACGGCGGCTACGAGCTCAATCGCTATGCCAGGTGAGTAAAGATAGTGAATGAAATAGAATAGGGTATAAAAAAGGTAACATAAAGAATATTATTACTTATTACTCTTTGAACTGCTTTAAAAGCAAAGTCCGTCTCTCCGTCTGCCTGTCAGTCCGTTTACAAAAGCAACCCGATCTCTGCAACTATAAAGTGTAAAGACCAAAATTTGCTGGCAATAAGCAGATGACAAACTATTTAAAAACTTATTCATTTTCAATTTCACATAGAGTTCGAAAGTAAAAGCGAACATTAATTGAAATTTAACTTAGAAGTTTATTTATTTTTAGTTTTCATAACTTTAGCATTAATAATTATAACACTATAATTGCAAAATATGTTGGCTAATATTGCTTAAGGGATAAAAGTTGTCTTGTAGCTCCGTTACGTTTTCGCTTTTAAGTGATCCAGTACTTACAACTTTTTGGTCATCGCTTTGCTATCGAAACGTTTCATTTCTAGTAATTACTTTGTAGTAGGGAAAAAACACCATTTCAACAGTTTTGATCACTCGAAAATATGTATATTATATTTGCTTTATTTGTAATCATATTCTTTCTGTTTTGTAGTAAGAAAGTTGTTTCATTTTAGTTGTTTTGAGTTGTCAACATTTAATGAGTTTAGCATAAGAATAATTATCTACTTCAGGACAAGAATAAAAACGTGTCCTCCAACTGGATGCTATAGTTAAGCTCAATTCGACTGAAATTCTTGAATTAAAATAAGAAACTGAGCTGATAACGATGGCTCAGAACAAGTTGGGACACAGCAATAGACTTTCCCCACCTAAAAATAAAATAATATTTTATAGTTGAAAGGTTTCTTACAAAAGAATTTATAATACAATATTTTATACAACCCTAACGTTATCATTGATCTATTCTTTCTGTCAGCGTTGACTGCACCGCATTGCCACCGCCGATGGAGAACAAAGTATATGGCTCGGCGGCCAGCTCGAGCAGCAAAAGCAGCGGCAGCAGTCTGCATCAGATCATCTTCACGGTACGGCTGGAGCCAAAGGGTGGACTGCTGGGCATCACGTTGGCCGGCAGCGAGGACATCACGAAGCCCATTACTATCAGTGGCTTGGTAGAAGGTAAGTAAAGTTACTTTCACACTTTAAGAGCTGCTTTCTAATCTTGTACATTCACTTCAGGTGGCATTGGACACAAGAACGGACAGATACATGTGGGCGATCAGCTGCTGGCCATCGATGAGCACTCGGTGCAGGGCATGCCACTGTCGCATGCCACCAGCTTGCTGCACAATCTCGGCGATCTAGTCGATCTAAAGATACTGCGCAGCCATGACATCAGCAACACATCGGCCAGCGGCGTTGGTTTGCCACAGGCTCAGGCGATCTATGCCAAGGTGCAGCGACGTCCGCGCAGTCCGTCTGCCAACACGGAGGCCAGCAATAGCAACAACAACAACGGCAGCAGCAATAACAATGCGAGTGCAAATAAGGATCAACAGCAGCAGCGCATCTTTCATGTCACACTTTACAAGGATAAAGTCTACGATGACTATGGATTCTCGGTGTCCGATGGACTTTACGAGCGTGGCGTGTTCATCAATCGCATTCGAAGCGGAGGCCCCGCGGACATGTGCGGCCAGCTGAAGCCCTTTGATCGCATCATGCAGGTGGGTTGCGCTTTGAGTGTATCTGACTTCGAATCGACTAATGAGAAGTTTCCTTTCAACAGGTTAATGAGATGAAGACGCAGGACTTTGATTGCTGCCTGACGGTGCCGCTGATTGCAGCTGCCGGGGATAAGATCGAGATGATCATGCAGCGCACGGAGTGAGAGCAACTAGAACAAACCAATTCTAATTCTCCATAATTCTCCATCTGCAGCCGGAGTAAACCAAAAGAACAATTCTTCATGCTATTCTATTCTTTTTTGAGAGATAATCTTTAACTAGTTGTATCTTAAGTCTTAGTGCTAAGTGCCATTTTGTATCTAACTTATGTCACATTTAGACGGTTAGTCACAAGTAATCTATAATCTGTAATCTGTAAACTTTAAATTGTAATCCATAATACGCAAATCCCGTTGAAACTTCCCCAACGAATAATATGAGCGACAATAAGATAAATGCCACCCAAGTGCCTGGAACATCCCGAACGAACACCTTGCCTTGCTTTTACCATAACCAAGAATCGCCATCTTGCATCTTTGAATAGCTCCTATACGGAAACTATTAACTATATATACACACCTACATATATTATTTTGTTTTATTTTTATTTTTGACATTGACAAGGAGTAAACAATAAATAAAATCAACCTAAAAACAACTACTGGCAAGATTTCTCCGCTTCAACAATATTTGTTTGATGGGGATTTGAAATACCAACCGAATTTAAATCAACAGCAAGCCAAAATACAGCAAACAACTAAGAAGTATAAAATATTAAAAAAAAATAAATTTTTTAAAATTGCATTTCTGTAAGTTGCTCTAAAGTTTCAAATTTAAAATTGGCGCGACTGCAAAATATTACATTCTTGTAGTATACTTTGAGGGGCATCAATGTGCATCGTCATTCCAATAGATGGCGCTACAAATTATGAAACTAAATTGTTTGATATTTGCTTGCTGCTGATTTATGTTTGCCTGGTATTTCACCTGGTTAGTTGGCACTTTTCGCGGCTTTCGCTATCACATTCAGTGATCAACACCATCAGTAATTGTTGCTGTAATTATTGAGTTTGTTGTAATAGTTTTTGTTGTAATAGTTGATGTTGTTGTCGCTGACTACCTGAAGCCGCCGCATCTGAAAAGTGTGAAATCATTATTTGAAATACGAGGCGAACATAAATCCGCAGCAAGCTGAAATACACCAAGTAACTAACAAGAATAAAAAAATTAAATAATGTACTTTAAAATTTTAACGCTTTTGCTTTTATGTCAGTTGGTTTAGAATTTGAATTTTGCGCGCTGAGACCACTGCCAAAATATTCCATATATTGTAGCATACTTTGAGGGGCATTAATGTACACCGTCATTGCAATAGATGGCGCTACAAATTATGAAACTGAATTGCTGTATATTTGCTTACTGCTGATTTATGTTTGCCTGGTATTTCACCTGGTTAGTTGGCACTTTTCGCGGCTTTCGCTATCACATTCAGTGATCAACACCCACAACAACAACATTAGTAATTGAAGGTTATGTAAATCTAGAAAGTTGCAATTGAAGTTAGACTCAGCCCCAAAGTATGCTACAAAAAATTTAATGCATCTAGATGCATCTGCAAGTTGTAGATAAATGATCCTAGCTCAGTCATATCCTGTCGGATATTGACGGGACTTGTTGCAATCGATTCGTGGGATCGATAACTATCGATTGGCATCAAAAAACGATGGTGTTATCTAAGAATCCAACACTTCAAAAATTCAGCTTCAGAGCGAGTAGAAAATGGTCGAAATTACAAAATCCTGAATATCTCGCAAAGTAACAGGACGATTTGGATGTCCTTTGGATGGTTTATAACCCTGTTAAATATAAATTGATTGACACTAATTTCAGCGTGATCCTGCCAAGGACTCTTGAGATATAGCTCATTTTTTCTAGAGCAAAAAGTCCTTTTATCTCAGCTGTTTGAAGGACTTTCAAGGGTATTGCTTTAGTTTCTGCATCCTTTCATAGCTACCTATCGATTTGGAAAAGGACATCCGAATCGTCCTTAAAATGGCGAAGTTACAGCGGAAAATCTGAAATTAGGACGATTTTTCTATGCCACCCCCTTGGAAAATTTTTCAGTAATTTTTTTTGTTTAATTTTGCAAATCTTTGAATGCAAATCGATACTGCTGGCATCTGTGAATACAAAAATGCATGTCCTTTCGAAATCCTTTCAAATCCTGCCGAGTTATAGCTACATTTAGGATAACTATTGACTTTGGCACATCCTCAAAGTATGCAACAAAAAATTTATTTGCACATTAAGAATTATTTGAGAAGTGATTGTAGCTCAGCCATTTCCTTACTCATTTTAACGGGACCTGTTACTTCAGAATTTGAATTTGGCGCGCTGAGACCACTGCCAAAATATTCCATATGTTGTAGCATACTTTGAGGGGCATTGATGCATGTACATCTACATCGCGGTAGATGGCGCTACAAATTAAGCAAATTACTTACTGGATTTCTGCTTACTGGTGAGCTATGTTCGCCTGGTATTTCACATCGTGAGTTTGGACTCTTCTGCAGTTTGTGGCTGCATCGTGTGGACAACAACAATAACATTATTAGAACTCGTTGCTTGAATGCCAATCGACAGTCCTAATTTGTTTTGACTCTAAAAAAGTGCGTGCCTGCAAGACCTTTAAGAACTTGTCCCAATTTAAACATTATAGGTTTATTTTTTACACCTTTTATTGATTCATATGATTCGTCAATTACATTTACACATAAATATATATAGGCTAATACTTGGCGCGATGCTGCGCGATTTCCACTAAACTTCTCCGACCTTATGCTGGCTGCTCTCTCTCTATGCATTTCAGTGACTTCCACTCCGAAATGCAAACTGCTTTGATTACTTTCCTTAAGCCTAAACATACATTGTACATATATATTTAGATGTATATTTGTTTATACTTATATATGCTTGATTCTTAATTATTATTAGATATAGATATTGTATTTGTAGTTGTTAATTAACAATTACAATCCATATCTAGATGAACTTGTGCTTCGAGTCTTTGAAGTTAAACTATGTAGATTTAATTAAAAAAAAAAACGTATTCGTATTATTGAATCGATATATGCATGCGCATGTGCAGATTTACATTTTTATAATTTAATTTATAATATATAATTTATTTGCATGCGCCGAGAGGTTTTGTCACAATAAAAAAAAAAAGAAATATATATATAAACATTTATAAAATAATAAAATATATAATATACTTAGATATCGAGCGAAAAGTATAAAATATATAATCAGTCATTTAAGTTATATAGATATAGATATACATATACAAATACACACATAGTTTATAAACTGTAGCTTAGACATAAATGTACATTTACGTTCTCTCTTTCTCTCTCTCTCTAAATATATATATGTACTATATATTCTGCATTTTTAGAGTTTAACAATTAAAACGAATTCACTTAACTATGCTTAGTTTTCCGCGCACACAATTGAATGCCAATGACCCCCCGCAAATATCGACGTATACGCAATATGTATATTTGAAACATGCATATACATACACATATATGAATATACATCAATTGTATCGTACTTAATGCTACACTTCATCAATTTGTGAGAGAGGGCACAAAAAAAAGTATGTTTATATTTCGTATCGTGTGGTGTCGTGGTATTTTTTTTTACTTGGTTTGTGTTTTGTTTTCCTTTTTTTTTTGTTTGTATTTTGTTTTGTGTGTGTTGCAATTGTCAGCTTATGTGCTACGAATTGCATTAATATGGCCTATACTTATACATTTAGAAAAGAACAAGCACATGTATTTTTCACCTACGTATCTCGAATACATGAAAAGCTTTTCATTAAAAAAAAACACATCGTAATCATCACCATTGTTGTGATCGCATCTTTGAGCTGCCTGATCAGTGTCTCTCTCTCTGTCTCTGTCTGTCTGTCTCAAGCTCTCTCTTCGAACATCGTTTTTCTTTTGTTTGTTTGCTTAGTGGATATGCTAATTGTTTTCATCAGTTGTTCATCTGGTCTACTCTTATGTCATCGTTTATTTTGTCTACTCTTTGTTCGGTTTAATGTTTTGCTCTTTGCTTTTGTTTTGCGTTCGACAACTGTTTGCAACTGATTGCATCAGTTGCACAGTTGCACACACACACACATACATACAGCTTCGTCTTCGCGTATTTCAAATTTCATCAAATTCATTTTATAAATTAAATGCGAAGGCAACGCGAGAACGAACTCAAATGAAATACATATTATTAGCGTTGTTGTCCATCTTGCGAGTGTCGTCGTCTCTCATCAAATATTTGTTATTTTTTTGATATATTAAATATAATGAGATTGCGCGCAAGGCTAAACCGGGCAGGGGACGGGACGAAATCCTATTCACATTCACACACTCATTCTCAGTCACTTTACAATCACACATTAAAAAAAAAAACTCAATCAATCAGCAAAAATTTACGTATCACAAGTTTTTGCTCTCGATAAATGCCAGTTACGAGCTAAGTAGTATTTTTTAGTATTAAAAGGTTATAGTTTGCAGTGGGCGTGTGACAGACAACGGACGTACGTGGGATACATAAAGAAAATAAGTTAATTAATGTATACTCATAAAAAAAAAATGTTGTACGTATGTGGATAATAATAATTCTAGGCTGGGTTGGGTCAGGTCAGTGGAACATTTGGGAAATTAAATGCTGTTCTTTAAAAATCTCAGATCTCTCGTCCTAGAAACTATAAATTAGATGGTACAGATACGAGCTACTATAACTATAAATTGTCCATATAGCAGCGCACCAGCAACAGTCAAACATGCGTCATACACAGACACTCAATAACGGATGAGAATCGTGGAGAACCGGGTGGAGATATTGGGCGTGAGATTCACTCTCTCTCTCTCTCTCTCATAGTCTCTTTTGTTTTGTCTCTTTCTCTGTTGTTAGACGAAAGTCTCTCTGATGACGGTGCTGCTGCTACTGTTGCTTAGATCTTAGAACTCGGTTGATTGTCAGACAAATGAGGAGAAGCCGGGCAGTGGCGCCCTCGATCTGGCCATATTATTGACAATAATCTGGCCACCATTGAGGCTCATCACTGCGCTGCCCTCTGGCTCGGAGTCCGTGTAGCTGGAATAGTTGCGTACCGGCTTTGTCTTCTTCCACGACTGACGCAGCGAATCATTTACATTCGCATAATGATTCACAAACGAATGTGGATCGCTGCGCACGCTCTCGTTCTCGCTCTCCGAGTGCTGTTAATAAACAAGAAGATTAACTTTAGTATGTCAGCATTATATTATCATTGAGTTGAACTTACCTGCGATGCCTCGGAGCTGCTCACTTCAGATGGTTTCTCGGTCACGCTGCTGTCATCGGGATTCTCGTCGTAGCACTTCAGACTTTCCTCATCACTGTGATAGGCCACGGAGGCGGGCGAGGGACGCGGTGGACTCTTGCCCAGCTGGACATTCGTGGGCGGACGATTGGTTGACTTGCGACCCAGTGTGCCCAAAGTCCCGCTGCGCAATGTGCCCACGCTGTTCAGTGTGCCCGTGCCGACGCCATGACGTGATCGATACAATTCCAAGGCAAGTTCCTGGCGCTCATCAATCGACATGGCCATTGACTCCTCCAACGTTTTCTGTGCCTCCTCTGCAAGAGAATGATATGTACAATTATTGTTAGTTTCCGCGTAATTTTAGCGTTCATCAGCAATACTCACGTTTGTACTTGTAGCTCTTGCTCTTCACACAGAGCACTGCGATGACCATGACAATGATGACGATCGATGTGGCAGCCAGCGAGACCATGAACCACGTCTGCCTGTAGAAGGGCTTGTGCTGCAGATAGCCATACTCCATGTGCAGCTTCGATGGCGTCAGTATCGAGTCCTTCGAGTACACGGGAAACGAGATGCCATATTGATTATAGGCGATCACCCGGAATGTGTAAGCTGTCGATGGCATCAGGATGTGGTAGCTGACCGTAAAGTCCTGCATGGTTCCTTTCTTTGTCTGCTCGATCTTCGTCCAGCGTGAATCGTCTGTGAAGCGATGCGAATTGTGATTAGATAAGTGTTTAGTATACTTAACTCTATAATTTCAGCTATTCTGTTAGCCTATTTGTAGCTCTTAAGTAAACATTTCGTATCTTTGTAAAGGACCGAATAAAGGTAATGCAGTTATGCGATATTAGGCATGTAAGTTTAAGAATATTTATAAAGCTTATAATATTAATGAGTTAATCAATGAAACTAATTGAAAAACCTTGATATGTATGATCAAGACTATTTAGTTTCATAATTTACTAGTTGTGTTCAACTCATCAACAAAGCTCAAGTTGAAAACATGGTTAATATATTTATACTGTAAAAAGTAATCGAAAAAGTAGTATCTTCAAAGAATTATAAAGCGTTTAATAAATTATCATTTCATGCAACAAATAAATTGTGCTTAAATTTTAAACATGCTAGTTCTACTAGCTCGTCTCTAGTTTCAAAGATAGTTAAAGTTATCTCATTCTAGTTTTCTAAATCTCTTATTAGCAAATTACTTTATAGAAGATTAGATTGCTTTTATGTTAAGTTATAGTAAGTAGAATAACTTAAGAGTACAACTTAGCAACTGCGATTGCGTAATACTTACACACAAATGAAGGTTCTCCTTTTTCTACGCAAGCAGTATAGATATAGATGTTATAATTTAAATTTGGAACCAGATCACCAAAGTAAGGAAGTAATTCAAAAGTAGCATATAAATCAAAAGAGAAATCAAGATGTAGAGAAAACCGATACCAAAAAACAAAACATACTCTAAGCAGTTTACTAAATAGATCAAGTTGAGATGAACTTACCGCGCTTCTTGGCTTCGATTAGATAGCCAACAATGGGACCACGACCTGAGGGACCATTGATCCAATGCATCTCTACACTGGACAAAGTTTTGCTCAATATGAGATCGCGTGGCGCAACCGGTGAGCCTTCTTGGGGTCCTGTGGTCACATTCTCGCTGACAGCGGGACCATAGTCGATGGTCTGGGCGCGCACAGTGAAGGTATAGGTGACCTCCTCCTCAAGGTTCTGCACACGCAACGTGGTGTTGGATACCTTCTGTTTGACCTGCTTGCTGAACTCTGTGGGCGAAGAGACAATTATAAAATAGGATTAGTAAAAGCAATTCCCCGTAGACTCTTAAGACACTTACTTTCATTTTCCTCGGTAGTCTCGTAGGTCACCAGATAGCCAAGTATTTCACCATTGAGGAACTTGGGTGGATCCCAGCTAACTTCGAGGCTCTGCATCGTAATGTCTGAGAAACGCAGATTAAGCGGCGCACTTGGCACACCCTGGAGCGTCTTGATTGTCACGGGAGCTGAGCGTGGTCCATCACCGGCGGGATTAAAGGCCAACAGCTGTATGCGATACTCGGTGTATTTGTCTAGGAAGACAAGACTATGCGATGTTGCCGTGGCGGACACAACTTCGATCTCCTCCTCCCATTTGCGTCCCACTTCGAGTGCTTGCGGTGAATACGTGACCAGGTAGAAGATCTTGTAGCCCAGAATGTCGCCATTCTGCATGCTCTGCTTTGGTGGCTTCCAGCGCAGACGCACCTCAGTGCTCGAAATGGGAGCTGCGTCGACGGCACGCGGTTCTCCCGTTGGCACCGCTTCGCCCACATACACAGCCGCTGGAGGAGTGGCTGGGCCAGGTCCTTGCGAATTGAAGGGCAGCACAACAATCTCATAGTTGCGATCCTGCTGCAGATCAGAGAGCACTACACTATTCACATTGATGCCCATCACATCTGTCTTGGGTGTCGACTGCAGTGCGGTAGGGAAGTCCGACAGTTGTTGGTATAAAATGCGATATCCTCCAGTAGCCGCATCGCCATTCCACATGCCTGTCTCCAAGGCATTCCAGTGTACGCGAACCGACGTTGTTGTGATAGGAACCACCTTCAATCCCCCCCACACCCACAGCGGGTGCCGCGGGCAAGGTGCGCACTAAAATGCTCTCGCGGCTGAATGACGACGGACCCAGATCGTTGGTGGCCTGTATGCGGAATTGATACGTTGTGTGCGGACGGAGTCCCAGCGCTGTGTACGAGCTGAGCGCGGGATCAACGCGTTCGGGCAATGGTTGCCAGGGACCCTCGTTCTCGCGCATCTGCACGGTATAATAGCGTAGAGGGGCGAAGCCATCGCGTCCTGGGGTCCAGCTGAAGGTGATCTGATTCGCTTGGATCTGACTGCGCGACACCTGTGGCTCTGATGGAGCCTGTGGACGATCACGATTGTTTGTCGTGTACACAAGCACAGTTGCCGTTTTGCCCCATCCCAGAAGAGTCTGAGCTGTCACACTGAAACTGTAGTAGCGTTCGGGTAGCAGATTTGTGGCCCGGAACGTGCGATCCGAGGCCGCTAACTCACGACTATAGTTGAGATTGGGAGCTGCCGTTCAGGGTGTAGGTCACTTGATAATGTCGAATTTCGCCATTGGGATCCTCGGGCTGGTCCCAAATGATGCGTGCCATCGAGAACGTCACATCCGGAAAGCGGACATTCGACGGTGCTCCTGGGGTGTCCTCAAAGGTCTGTACACGTATCGGAGGAGTGCTCAAGGCGCCATCGCCTAGGCGTGTGTAGGCCAAGACCTGAACGTGATAGACAACAAATTTCTTGAGCTCGGTGAGAGTGGTGGTGAAGGAACTGTTGTTCGGTATGGTTTTGTGCAGTACAGGCGCTGTGCTGGGGCGATCGGTGGCCGCATAGAACACCTTGAAGCCATCGATCTGTCCGTTGCGATGCTGTCGCGGCACATCACCCCATCGCACCACGACCGTGGTCGATGAAGTGGCATTCGCCTGCACATCCAACGGACCGTAACTAGGTGTTGCCTCACGAGTGCGTTCCTCGGCCGGATTGCTGGCACGCGAGCAGCCGACATCGTTGCAGGCAAACATCAGCACCTCGTATACCGTCCATTCTTCCAGGGCCTCAAGCACATGCGAATTGGCTGTGTGATCCTCGATGAAGACGTTGCGCGGTGCACTCTTCACAGCGCCCGCCATCTTGTCCATCTGGCGATAGCTAATGTTGTATCCTCGGGGATTGCCAAACCATTCCGTCTGCTGCAAGGGAATCCAACGCACACGCAACTGTTGAGCACTCATCGCACGCACCGTGACATTGAAGGGTGCGTGCATGGGACGCGCTTGAATGGTCTGAAAGTCCTTGGTGGCCTCCGAGGGTCGAGAGCTGCCCACCACATTGGTGGCACTCAACCTCAAGCGATACTGTGTGAAGGGCATCAGACCAGTTACCGTCAGGGTTTCAGCATCCGGATCACTAATCTCACAAATTGTGAACCAGGTCATGTTGCGTGCCGTCTGCGCTTCAACCTTCCATTTGGTGATGCTCGAGTTGCCGTCAAAGCCGGGCGTAAACTGCAACACCACTGAGAACGCCTCGATGTTGGACAACGCCAGACTGGTGGGGGCATGTGGCAGCACAGGTTCCACGCCCGATTGTATGGTTGCCGCTTTGGGAGCACCGCTGCCCATGCGTGTCCAGGCAAAGATCTCGAAGGCATAGTGTGTGGTCGCCTGCAGCTGATTCACCGTCAGCTGTGTGTCCTCTGCGGTCAGATTGACAGTCTTCATGGTCTCGGGACGATCGCGCACCTGATAGTGCACCGTATAGCCGGTGAGCAGACCGTTAACATGCCGAGGTGGTGCCCAGAGCACGGTCACCGATCGATCGGAGACATCGTCGAAGCGCAGTGCGGTTATTTCGTCGGGCACATCCTCTTTGGTCATCACACGCACCATTTGACTGGCGACGCCATCTCCGGGATCCGTAAAGCACAGCACACTGATGTTGTACTCGGCAAACTTCTCCAGGCCATTCAGCACGGTTGTCTGCTCGGCCAGCGGATCAATGAGACTGGGTGGCACGGTCATCATGCGTTTCTCCACGTTACGATACTCGCCATCGATTTGGAACTGTTGCCACGCTTGCAGTTTGTATCCCTGATTGATGCCATTGATCTGTTGCGGATTTGGTGGCGTCCAGCTGATCTGCACCGCTGTCGAGTTCAGGGCGAGCACACGCACATTGGTGGGCGGTGCTTCTGGCACGCCCTCTTTGGTCTTGATCTTCGAGCCCTCGGTGTAAATACCCACGCCCATGTTGTTGTAGGCTGCGATCTGGACGATGTAATCCTTCCATGTGATCAGCTCCTGTATGAGGAAATTGCGTTGCGCCTCGTTGGTGATGTTTTGATACGACCATGGCACATTGTTGTAACCAAATAGACGATAGCGCAAGATGTAGCCAAGTATTTGACCATTGCGATGCTCTTCTAGCGGAGGTTGCCATTGCGTAATGATCTCCGACATTGATCGCGCGGAACCAACAAATCCAACTGGCGGTCCCGAGGGGGCTAAGCAATGGGATTAAGGGATTCATTATTAATATTATAAATCAAAGGAGGCATTTTCATTTGGTGCACTTTTTTGGTGGCAAATTTACTTTACAGAAAAGATTAAGATAGATAGGATTTCTGTGATCTTTTTTATCGTTTTTAGGTTATATACCTCGGTGTAGTGGAAACTCTACGCGCATTAATTTGTTCATCAAAAGCGGGAGAGAACGACGACGATGCAGTTTATGACGACAACGATAGCAATTAGCAATTAGAAGTACAATATACATAGATATATATAGTAGGATTATATAGCATTAGTTTCAATGTACTCGTTTTTTCAAATATACAAAAGCGGTGGCAACGCATGCACTCGACAACCCTGACAACAGGCATCGAGGCACACACTGCACAAACAAAACACAAAACGGACAATGGAAATACAAACAATCGAAAACTATTTATAATCGTACAGAAAGTATATCGGAATAATAATGAGTAATTCAAATATGGTCAATTAGTTAAAGTAATGCCGTGGATAGTCAAAGAAGCTGATCAGTTATTAAGCAGTCTTTAACATAAGTTTACTCGTCAATCAAGTAATAATATCAATAAGATATACAGATCAATAAATATAAATATTCTTAGTAATAATCCGTAACTAATCATTAATAAGCATGACTGATAATTAATTGATAAATAGAACTGACAAATTGATTGCAGAGTCTGTCAATCAATCAGTTATGAAGTTAATTAACCAACATATATAAAATTATTACGATATACTGACCAATAAAAAATAATATAGTCAGTATTATTGAAGTCATAATTTTGATTGATAATTACGGCTGTAAACCTATTCAATCATTAAATCAACTGTTCTCCTCAACGTATCTTTGGCATTACAAGACTATCTACAATTCAAAAGAGCTTTTGTCAAATAACTCTTCTAAGAAATAGTAAAATAACTAAACAACACAAGAAATAAAACTGAAGTTGAACAAAAAAACATCTACTATTCAAGACAGGGGCACAGTACGAGTCCTGTTTGCCTGTGTCAACATAATATTAAGTCAGAATGTTGAATACTCACCTTCTTGGGGCAACTCGACGACGTTACTTGGCTCAGATGGCGATCCCTCGCCAACGCGATTCACGGCGCTCACACGAAACTGATAAACGGTGGCAGCCTTCAGGTTTTCGAGGAGGATCCAACGTTGATCGGCGGAAACGTTGCTCAGTTCGGTGATCCAATTGAGCATCGGATCGGGAACTGGACCTAAGAATTTTTCTGTTATGTTAATGTGTTGAAAATCGCAGTAGATAGAGAGAGTGAGAGAGAGAGAGAGAGAGAGCGAGTGGCGATAGTGAGGCAGTTAGCATGTGTGAGCGGGTGTGGTGAATTGTGATGAATTGTGGTGAATTGTGATGAAAGAGGTGAGAGTGAAGTGTTGTTGAATGTGTTTATTTACAATACGTGTCCAGTGTTGTAAAGTGTGGCAAAGTTAATGTGCGAAATAAGTGAATGAAAGTAAAATAATAAATACAAAATGAAATTAGTAATCAACAAAGTTTACAAAATCCAAAAAATACATTAATCAATATATATATGTATATATTTATATTTATAAGAGTATATACGATGTTATTATTATTATTATTAAATTATGAATATTCGTTACATGTTTCGGGTCACATAAGTTGTTTTGTCGCAGTTATTGAGATCATTATTATAAGAAAAAATAGCAAAAGTAGAATCAGAAAGAAGAAGAAAAAATTGAGAAAAAAATAAACAAACAAATGTATCAAAAATTATTGTTGATTTGATTGTTTTATATATTATTTGTCGTTACTTAATAAAACTTGCAGAGTTGCTCTAATTTTGAAATATAAAATAATTCAGAATTAAAGTTCGGTATTGATTTCCTCAATTTTTGTATTTCTTTTTCGAGTCTTTAAAAATTGGTTCTGTTTTCAGTCGCGTTGTAAACGGAACTGGGAATGTTTAATTGATTTTGTCTGCTGTTTTTCTGTTTTGCCGTGACTTTATGTTCAGTTTGTAGTTTGTTGTTTGGTCTGATGTGCTCAACATGTTTACAAATTATGCACAAAGAGACAGACAGAGAGCGAGGAGAGAGTGTGACTGATTGCGCCACCAGGTGGCCAACAATCTGTCCATCTGTCTGTCTGTCTGTCCGTCTGTCTGGCTGTCTCTTTGCGTATGATAAATCAAAAATCCAATACCGCATAATCCAATCGCATTGAAACCCCAAAACCCAACAACTACGATACGATACGATACCGATACCGATGCGTTACGTTAACGCCTAACCCAGATATCGAGTGAAAATAATAACAAATAAAAAATGGTGAGACGGGGAGGGAACAAAAACAACAACAAACACTTACCCACTGCGGAGACCTCGCGTCGCTGGATAATAAATTTGGATATTGGACTGTTGCCATCGAATCCGGGTGTCCAGGACACATTGATGCTGCGCTGCTGCGGCTCAGCGAGACGCTCCACCTTCACATTGCTGGGCGGAAACGGCAACTCAATGACGCTGAGGCGCGATGAGCGCGTCTCATTGCCACCAGGCGAGGTGACCACACACGCATAGCTGCCCACATCGCTGGCCCGCACCGCCTGTATCTCCAGCTGGCCATCGGCCTGCACGCCAATCCTCTGCGAGTTGCTGATGGGCGCCATCTGACCCTCGCGATACCAGTCGATATTATATGGCACACTCGGGTCACTGGACACCTTGCACTGCAGCGTTGCGGTCAGGCCAAGCAATACCGTTGTGTCCACCGGCGGTTGTATGATTTGTGTCCGAACTGCATCCAGAAAGAAGAGAGAGAGGAAAGAGACAGAAAGAGAGAGCGTTAAAGAGCTGTACAGATTAAAAGCGACACATTTGCCAGTGACACTGCCTACGGGGCCAACAAGAAAAACAACATAAGGGACACTGGACACTGGACACGGGACACGAGTCCCGCATGACGTGTAGGAAATTAAGTTTTAAAGCCTCACACACACATACATACACACACACACATTCAGTTGTCGCCGTTGTGTGTGCAAATATGCATTATATTCTCTTTTTTTTTAACATGTTCCCATTTAAAAAAGGCTCGGCACAAAAGGGTATCACAATTGTGCAGAGCAGCAGGATCATAATAGAATTCTAGGCACAATTGTCTGATACTCTCTTATATAAAAGAATTCTAGGAAAACATTTTCTGATACTCTCTGATAAAATGGGATTCTAGGCAAAGTTGTTTGTCCGTTTAGCAACACTTGAGCTCCTGATAAGTTGCTTGAATCAATCTATTTCAAAGTTAAGTTACTAGCTTAACTCAAGCATTACAACATTTCGAAAACAACTAAAGAAAGAAAGAATTTTCAATAAATAAAACTAATTTGCCTGTCAAGACTCTTTTTGTTTTTACTTTTCGAGATTTGACAAACTAAGTTTACTCACATTAATGAAAAATAAAAACAAAATATATTCCAGAGTACAATAGTTTTAAAAAGTTTGCAGCTCTGTCTAAGCCTAAATTCTTGTAAAGAATGTTAGGACTAAACAATAATTATATAAGTAAGAATAAAAAAAATTATCTGTCTTGATTTTATTTACTTATTCAAGCTAATTTCCAAGTAAAATAATACAGCTCACTGAGTCGAAGTCTCCAGCAGCCAGCATTATCTTTTTTGTAAACAAAACTTAGTATTTAATACTTGATTTAATATACTAAATAAATAAATAAATATAGTTTACTATTTTACTTGATAGCTGGCAAAATTAATAAATAAAATCATATAGCAACTTGAAAGCATTGCAGAGCTAAGCTTATTTAAGATATGTTCATATGTTGAATACTAAGAGTAAAACAAAAATCAACTAATAACATAGCCTGAATGTCTATATCTATAAGATCTTCTAACATTGATGAATAAATGACAATAAATTTAAAATAAAATATTCCTCCTTCTCAATCGTCTTTATGAAAAATGTAATTTAAATTGAAATATTAAGTGGGAGTCTTGTCATCGAATGAATTATTTTTAAAAACTATCGAAGGTCTTAGCCGCTCTGACTTTTCTCATTGCAATAAGGAATTCGTTTTCGTAATATCAATAAAATCACATAATAATAATAAATAATAATAAATGAAATCATGCTTTAAATGAAAAACAAAACATATAAATAATAAAATGCTCTTAAGCTATTCTAAAAACTTAACAAATGTCATTTTACTCGCAGCAAGCTGAGTTGTATTTGTCTTTAGTTCATAACTAGCTGTTAAAGGGTAACTTGTAGTCACGCATACCCCACTGCAGGACACTCTGTGTGTGTGTGTGTGTGTGTGTGAGAGTGTGCTGTTATTCTATAGACTCGTTGTCGGTGGCTTTTCAGTCACTTGGCCGCGCCATGCATCAAAAGTTCAACGCGCTCGACCAGACTTTGTTGGCCAGCCTCGCAGTCGCAGTCGCAGTCGGCGTCGTCGTCGCAGTCGAGGTCCAACACTGCACCCCTTTCCCTTAACCCCCATCTGCAATGGCTTTGAGTGTATTTCGTGGGCATCATGTTAAGCTTTGGGCTTGTTGGTTGCGCGTTTGCTGAATGCAGCCTCGTTTGCATATAGTGTGCACATATTTTTGATTACCTTTCTCTTGCGTCGCGTTTTATGCAGCAAACAAAACCGAAAAACAGAATAGCCAACACACACGCACACACACACATAGACACAGACATGGCTGTAAGAGGCAACAACAGTAAATGCGCCGCTTTTGCCAATTAGCCAACAATGAAGGACCTTTTAAGCGTGCCCCATTCACAAAATTAATAAAAAAATCAAAAATGCAATAAAAAGAAAGAAATACACAAAAAGCGAGCAAAAAATATGTAAATTGAAATACCATTCGGAGTCGTTATCAATATTAATCTGGTTTGCTGGCATTTTAATTTGAGCTGATTTGATGCGTTGCAAGTTCATTTTGGTCATCATGTTGCTCTGCTGCAATGTTGTGTGCGGGGGCACAGTTGCAGTGGCATGTTGCACACTGCCAGTGGCTGACTGTGCGCATTTGTGGTTGTGCCACAGCATTAACAACAACAACAACAACGGTAACGGCAACGGCAACTTCAACTTCATTATCAGTGGCATAATCATTGTCATTGCCATTGCCATTATCATTGCTGTTGGCATTATTATTGTTGTCGCTGTCGTTGTGGCTCTTGGCATTTTGTCATATGACATTGTTGCGGCTTTATTGTGTGTGTATGTGTGAGTGTGTTTGTGTGCCTTTGTGTGTGAGTCGCACATATGTGAAAAATGGGAATAAACTCGTTTACCTAATGGCACTTTTTACCATCTTACTCCCCCATCTTTACTTTAAGAACATTTTGGAAATAAGCAAAAACTAACTTGCGAAAGTAATAAATATTACAATCATGCAGAGTCTGCTCGACTTGCAGATGCCCTGCACATGAAATACTCTTTCTTAAAGTTACCTCAGTCAATTGCATGAATAGTATTAAATCTGATTAATTATTGATAGTATTAGAAGGCATTTCAAATGTCTCAGTCAATCAAAGAAAAGGTAAAGTGAGTTACGGGGGGGAGCAAATTAATTAGCTCAACATAATTAAAAATAATTGTCAATTAAGTGGACCTTAATCGGTTTCGAATCTAGCAAATTGTCATGAATAAACAAATATGCACACAGCTGAGAAAAGAGTGCGGACGGAGGGGGAAAGGGGAAGAGATGGAAAGTATGCTTTAGAGTCGAGTGTCAACATCTCTCTTAATTATGCGCTGCTCTTTGAACATCAATATGTTTTATATATAGTATTATATATAGCAACTAATTTGATGACAACTTAGCATCAAATTAATTAATTATAGTTGTAGACAAAAAGAAGATTACTTTCTAGTTGTGTTTTGCTCTTTGATAATTTAGATCAAGAGAAGTTGCAGCCAACAGCTGTTAAAATTCTCACATCCTTCTTATACCAACTAATCATAAAGTGGAAGCGTTTTATAAGTCTACGAAATTTTAGAACTTATTCAGAAATTTTGCAGAAAATGACAATCTTAATGTATATTTTGAACTTAATAATATATCGTTATACCAAATATGCAGTTTGGTATATTCCTGAAATGTGTGTAGTCTAATGGTATATTATAATACCAAATAGACATTTCGGAATATAGAATATTTTCAATTTAGTGGTACATCGTTACACCAAGTATATATTATAGTATATTTCATTATTTTGGTATATGACATATTGACATAACAAACTTTTTATAATGTATACTTTTGGTATTTTTTTACTCTATGGTATATTTTCAATTTAATGGTATATCTTTATACCAAATATACTTTATGGTATAAACTTCTGTATTTCGAAATTTTGCATATCATTATACCAAATATACCTTATTGAGTAGTATGGTATTTTTGCACTAATTCATTGCGATACACTTATACCAAATATACAGTTTGGTATATTCCTGAAATGTGTGTAGTCTAATGGTATATTATAATACCAAATAGACATTTCGGAATATATAATATTTTCAATTTAGTGGTACATCATTATACCAAGTATATATTATAGTATTTTATTATTTTAATATATGACATATTGACATAACCAACTTTACATAGTGTAGACTTTTGGTATTTTTTACTTTCAATTTAATGGTATATCTTTATACCATATACACGTTATGGTATGTATTTCGGTATTTCGACATTTTGTATATCTTTATACCAACTATACATTATATTATAGAATATGCTATTTTTGCACTAATTCATTTCCACACAGTTATACCAAATATATACAGTTTGGTATATTATATTTGTGTACTTTTGGGAATATTAATTCAGTAGATTTTCGATTTTCGCTTCTATTAAAATTGGGAAGCTTACATCTCAAAAGCTGAGCACACTCGACTGTAGCTACGCAACTTGTTTTTTATTTTATTTATTTATCGCTACAAGTATAAGAATCCCTAAATATTGTTCCCTTTGGAGTTAGTTAAACTGCTGTTGAACTTTTCTATTTAGCTTCTCTCACTTTCCTACTGTATTTGCTATGCATTTCCCCTTTCTCCCCTGTTTTGTTGGACTTTTAGTTGCATTTATATACTATTTAAATCAATTTGAACAACAGTTGCAACTAGTACTATGTAAGTTTTTTTTTTGTTTTTCTGTGCATGCCCATATCAAGAGTTACGCTGTTAGATGCAACGCGAAGCATTCAACTGTGTGTTGGCCATGTTAACAAGTTTAGTTAAATGGTTTTGCGTTAACTTTTGCGCTGAAAACGATCAAACAAAAAGCGCAAGCTGCGAGGGAGGATGTTAGGGGAAGGGGCCGGGGGCGGGGTTGAGGGAGAGAACTAGTGAATTACTTACCCAGAACACCGAGGTAGGCCTCGCCCTTGACCGTGCCCGCCTCGTTGGCACGCACACACATATAGAGACCCGCATCGGAGGAGCGAATGTTCGAGATGAGCAAATCGCCCGATTCGAGGATCTGCACACGACTCGACATCTCAACCAGTTGCGTTTCTACGGTACATTTAGTTGGTTTGGTGGTAGTGTGGATTTTAATTCGGGCACATATCCAGAGCAAGCAGTAGTTAGCATTGTTTATATAGGGTTAGATTTTAGAGAGAAAGAGAGAGAGAAGATACAACAACGAGATTAGCTTTGGAGATAATACACAATGGAATCGATAGCTTACAGCTACATGCAGACAAAAAAAAAGATAATTATGTATGCTTCTACATATATTTTAGTTTCAGTTCGTTGCGTGTTATTGTGATTACATATTTATGCACCACTTACCGTTATAGATCCAGGTAATGTTCGGGTTGGGGGCACCGACAGCGCGACACGAGATGGTCGCATCCTTGCCATCCAAAGCGGTCACATTTTGTGGCGGTTGTTCCATCACTGGTGCGGAGGCTGTGAAAATGGCCAAGTGACCGAAATGTTGTGGGTGAGTATATTTAGTAAATTCAAGTGCCACAATTCGAGTGTCAAATATGTACTGTGTGCGTGTGTGTGTGTATATTTGCTTATGTATTCAAGAGTCAAAGATAAATAGAGTCTTGTGTATACAATACATATAACACATACACTCTACTCTCTACTCTGTTGTTATGTTTTGCTTTGCTTTGCTTGTTACATTGTGCCATCGACTGTGTCAATATTTGTGTAGGTGTTGGTGTGTGTTTCGGTGTGTTAGTGTGTGTGAGACTGCGCCTAGTTAGGCATGAAAAAGGTGTCGAGAGTCAACGATATCAACTGAGTTATTGTTGTTGCAACAACGTGCAACAATCTCGCAACGCCATCAATTATGCACTACGCTACACTATATGCTACACTATGCAACACTGGCAACATGCGTACTTGTTGCAACACAATCACAAACACATTTGTGCACATCAATAATTCTACGATACCGAAGACAACATGCAGTGCATCACATTAATTATTCGAGTGAAAGCATTCAAATTGTTTTCATAATATATTTATAAATACTAGCAAGTATTACTTTAGATTACTACAAACAAAAATATTATAAATAAAAAAATAAATAAATAAACAAATGTATTCTTTTATTTGTGACAACGCGATTAACAACAAAATAAACTGATTATTTATTTTTAAATACAAATTCAATGTTGTTAAAAAGTTTGTCAGCAAATTAATCTGTTTGTAGAATCGTTTTAATTTGCCAACAAATAAAATTCTGTGCTCAAAATAACTTCAACAAAATTTCAGCTAAAGCTAATTTAATCGAGCCATTCATTCAGTTGAATACTGTTACAGAAAAAAAAAATGAACGATAAAAAAAACATATGCTCTCTTCACACAAAAATAAATTGAATTTGCTGCATGCTAAAAGAGAATTAACTGTGAATTAAATATTCGTTTTGGAGTGAATCGCAAAGTTGAAATGTTTCAATTGCAAATTATCGCCGTCTCTCCCCTGACCGTTGTTTAATTTGATTAAAATTCCACGAACCGCGAACAGTTGTCTATTAAATGCAATATTTAGCTAGTTAAACGACAATTAACTACTGCCAACAGAGAGAGAGAGAGAGAGAGGAAGAGAGAGGGGGGAAAAAGAGTAAGAATGAGTGCTATGTCCATTATTTATTAAATGGCTCACAGTCCTCCGCCAATATCTTTCGCATTTCTTTGTTTCTCTCTCTCTCTCTCTCTCTCTCTCTCTTTTTCTCGCTCTCGTTCACGTTTTTATTTTTCAGTGTTATTGCCAAATACCACGCGGCAGGTAGCCGAGTTGTTGTTGTTGTTGTTGCTGTGGCCGTGGCTCGAACAATCGCAGCAAGAGTAATAATGTAATAATTTCATATGATGAAGCATTCATTTTAACTCCGCTTATGTAAATAAGTGCATAAAATTACAATAAAAATTGCTCTGTGTTTTCTTTTTTCCCCATTAAGATATTAAGTGCTGCCACTGTGTATGTGTGTGTGTGTGTTTGTGTGTGTGCAGCTATCGACTGGGAAACGCATGCTGAAAAGTAGGCAACGAATTTTTGCAGTTGACAAGTAAAATTGTTAAGATATAACGACGAGCTCACAACAGCTCACGGCGGGTGGATGATTAAAAAATATTTATTTAAAGCACATAAATAAGAGTGCCATAAGCATGCAGAATGCTCGACGCAAAGTATATCCTTAAAAAAAAAAGTGTTCTTTACTATACGTAATATTTGCAGCATGACATAAAAGCTGCCCAGCTACAGAGTATTTTATTTATTAATGCACATTTGAATAAATTAAACCAACAGTTGATATTAAAAATATAAACAGAAAGCGAGAGAGAGAGAGAGAGAGAGAGAGAGAGAGAGAAAGCTGGTTAACTGTTGAAATGAGGAAAGACTTTTTCTCAAAGAAATTAAATGAAATCTATATTCGCGCAATGCAAGTTGAAAAAGAATTAAATCGATGGCAACTTTAAAGCTGCATTACGATATTAAGTAAATATGTTAAATGCTTCAGAGAGTAAGTCAAATATTTAATCGAATTGCGTTTAATTAAGAGAGATCCTCGACACTTTTTTACACTTTTATTTGCTGAACTCTTTAGATCTTTGGCAACAAAAACTTGTGCCGAGTTTATGTAGAGTAAATAAACACGTAAATCAGATGATTTTACGCTTTTGCGAGGAGAGTGCAAATAAATCATGAACTTGAACTTTAACTTTAACTTTCACGAAAATGTGAAACTTTGCCCGAAAAGTTAAGGAATGTTCTCTCTCTTCAGCTGGCAGGCAATGATGAATAGTATGGGAACATGATAATGATGCCTTGACATGTGAGAGACGACGGACTTTAATCCGAATCGTTGGTTGATCGATCAACTAACTAAGGAATTACCACACAACGTTTTTGTGTCGTTTGCCATAATCGAGGCCAGAGGTCACTGAGTTAATGATGGAAGCACTGAGTGTGGAGGTTTGTCGTTTTTTTGTGTTAACGTGTTAAAAGTGCTTAAGCGGGTAACACGACAAAAAGTAACTGGCAAATGGCAAATGGCAAAGGGCATCGCCTCATTTCCCCTTCTCCTTGGGGGTTCTTTTGCTTAGGCGCCTCTCGCTTTAGAGTGTGCACGCAAAGAGCGTATTAAAGAAACGTGTGTTACAAGTAAACTTTTTTTTTTGGGAGAAAACTGAGAGAGAGATGAGAAGGGTAAGGAGATGCAGAAACTGTGTTGCAATTGTATCGGCTGCGCGTTGCAGACATTAATGCATAAAAGGGGCGATGATAAATTTGTCGTGAATGCCACACACATACAGAGCACACTGACAATCCTCGAGCGCGATTTATGCGCTGTGCAACGCGGCGTATGCGCAATGTGCCGCCATTGTTGCTGTTGCCGCTGCTGTTCTCCGCCTTGTTGTCGTCTGCGTAATTAATTTCAAGTTGACCCACTAAAGAGTCCACCTCAACTCAAGTTAAAGCCATAATAAAGCGCCTCGCAAGAGGGGAATCGAGAGAATGGCGTGCACCGGCGATAATTGCCATTACGCGATTGTGCCACAGTCGAAAGAAGGGAGAGGAGAGAGTAGATGGGGGGGCACGAAGTCTTTGCAATTGATGAGAGTACGGCTGCATAACATTTGCATGGAAATTGTACTTCTTTTTCTTTTCTGCCCCAAGTCTTTGCCACGCTCTTTACACAAACTGTGGCAAATCTACGACTCTCTATTACCCCTTCTCTCTCTCTCTCTCTCTCTCTCTCTCTCTTTCTCTACCTTAATCGCAGGCCACTTAAATGTTGGAAAAGGCATTATTGCCTGCAAGAGCGACACACAAAAAAAAAAAAGGAAAAGAAACACAACAAAATATAAAAAGAAAAGTAAATAAAATAAACCACTTAAATAAACATCATATTGCAGGCAACAACGAACTCGACTCGATTACCTCACTCGCACTGCTCTTGTGGAGCGAAAACAATTAACACTCGAGCAAAAGTGGAAAATTTAAAAAGCCAAGAAATTTGCTTAATAATAATTCCCTCAATTTAATGCACCTTAAAAAGTCTTTAATTATAATCTAAAAAAACAGAAAAGTAAGTAAACAAATTTCGAAAAAGAACTTATGCCAATAACCAATTTCAATTCTGAGTTTCAACTGATATTAAAAAATATTCCAAAAAATAAATTCCAATAAAGAACTAAATTAATCGAATAACAAATTCAAAAATTCAGAGTTCCAAATGTTGTTAAACAAAATATTGAAAAGGAAATTAATAATGTGAAACAAATTAAGGCAGCATTTTTATCGAGCAAATTTAGATTCTGAATCCAATTGTTATTAAAAAATATGTAAAAGATATATGAAACCTAAGAATGCAAATCAAAGAAATCCAAGACTGTTTTTGACTCTAGCAAAACTTCAATTGTTATATGTAGAAATATAAATTTTGAAAAGAAACTAAATAATGTAAATAAATAAGTAAAACCTGATTTTTCACTTACAACCAGCTCCATATGAACGTAAATTTCTGAATTTGAATTGCATTAAAAAAAAACAAATATATATATAAAATACAATTCAAAAACAAAAGAAATTATATTTCGAAGATGAAGAACATAAAGACATCTATTTGCCCCCACTGAATTTCAATTGTCATAAGCAGCAAATTCAATTTTGAAAAGAAACTAAATAAATCTTAATAAAACAAAGAAAGTAAAACAATTCGAAGCTAAGCAAAATGGCAGAAAAACGTAGTCAGCTTTATGGCATAGAAGTTGTAAAAGTGAAGTAAACAATTTGAATCCAGTTTAGCGTGAGCTTCTGTCATTTCTTTAAAATAACTTTGGCTCCTTTCCCCTTCCCTTTGCCGTTGAATGATCCTTTTGAGTTTATTGCTTTAATGTCTGTTGTGGCAGCAGCAGTAGTAAGGACAAGGAGAAGGAGGAGCGTGGAAAGTTGAGGTTGAGGGTTAAGCTGCCAATCAAACTTGAAGTTAGCCCACAAGATGGCCTGCTTCAAACAGAGTTCAGTTTGGTTCTGAGTCTGAGCTCAATCTGTGTCTTAAGACTTGTGCGCACCATGTGGCGCCACCTGTTGTTGGCAGTCAAGTGAAGAGGAAGCACACACACACACACATCGAGTGTGTGGGCTAAACGTAAACTGATTGCTCGAGTACATTGAAATGTCTGTCTGTGTGTGTGTGTGTGTGTGTGTGTGTGCTTCGGCTGTCAAGTGCCGGAACATGTTGCCACGCCCATCTTACTGCCATCGCCCTTCGCCTAGAGCTGTCTAGCTGAGTCTTCATTATTGCAGTATTTATTGTTGGCACTGCACACACACACACACACACATATATAGAAACAATACAATGTGAGGCAAGTTAGGCCGGGAGAGAGAATTGCGGCAGGAAGCAGCGATTAAAATCACTTTGCGTTTCGGGGGAAATTACGAAATTATGTTAGTCGAGCAGCAACTCAGGCAACCGGAAAATGCGCAGCCCCAACAACAACAACAACTACAACAACAACAGGTACTATAAGTGCGGCAGGTGCAACGCCAAGCTGTGTTCAACTCTGTTGCAAGAAATGAACAAGCGAAATATGCAAAAGTTTGCCAAGAAGGCGGCGCAATTAAAATGCAGACAAGCGCGAGAAAGAAGCTCAGCGGCAGATAGAACCAACAGAGAGAGGAGAGAGAGAGAGAGAGGGGGGAGGGAAAGTGCAAGCAGACAGTCGAGGCGCGAGACTGGAAAATTATTTCAAGCCAGCTGCACAGCATCAGCGCTGCTTACGAGCTAGTTGGCGCCCATCCGTGGCCACTTGCCACTTGCCACTTGTTGCACACACACACACACACACACACACAAATACACAGGGAAAATGTTAAATGAAAAGCTGCGCGTCGAGTGGCCAAATTAAAAAAAAACAGACACACACACGAACTGCAAATACGTGGGGCGAGAAATATGAAGCGACCTTGAGAATCACGAAGAGAGAGGCGCTCGATAAGTTGAAACGATGAGCTAAAAAAAAAACTTGAGACTGCGAATATAATTTCCAGCTGCAAGATTCTCACACACAAAAGCCAATGATGAGAGTGATGAGAGAAACGCATTAACAAAAAACGTGTTGAAAATTAGCAAAAAAACAAATATGAAGAAAAATGTGTAGTGAAAGTGAAGACGTCAATTTGCAGCGAAGGTCGCACACAAAACTAAAGTTAAGGCCACCGAAAGCGGATTAACTAAAGTCAAAAATAAGCTTGTAGAATTTCAAGAATTCAAGAATATTTTTTATTTTAATGCTGCGAGAGTTTTTCTGCTCTTTAAATGCATCCGAGAGTATTTGCTTTGAAATTGCAATATGAAAAAAATATTAAAATTGAGTGGGGAAAACTAGTTGCGCAAAGCAGCTTATAAATAAATATGAATGTCTTAGAAAAGTTTGAAGATATGAAAATATGAAATTAGAAAATGAACAGTAAAACAAATTTTCGGAAATATTTAGTTGTGAATGTCGTAGAAAAGTTTCAAGATATGAAAATATGAAATTAGAAAATGAAATTCTTTTTTGAACAAAGTCAAATAAAATTGATGAAATATTTAGTTATAAATGTCTTAGAAACGGTTTGAAGATATAAAAGAAATTTTCTGAAATATTAAGTTATAAGTGTCATGGAAAAGTTAAGATACGAAAATATAAAATTTTTAAATTTAATTTTTTTTTTACAAATTGAACAAATTCGCTGAAATATTTAGTTACATATTATATGTATAGATTTATATTTATTTAACTAACGCAATCAATCAACAGCTGAGCTGAAAATGTCATACAAAAGTTTGAAGATAAAAATATGAAATTATAAAATGAAATTCATTTTTGAACAGTCAAATAAAATTGCTGAAATATTTAGTTATAAATGTCTTAGAAACTGTTTGAAATTAGAAAATGAAATTCTTTGTTGAACAGCAAAAGAAATTTGCTGAATTATTTAGTTATATATTAAATAGTTGTATTTAATAAGTAACGCAATCAATCAGCAGCTGAGCTTTTTTCTAAGCCAGTTAATGCGCTAATATTTGCCTTTAATTAGGAAGAAATTGTCGTTTAAGTTGCTGTATGAATACTTGAATGCGAGACACCACATAAAGTGGCCACAAAAGGCAAATGGACGCTACAACTAAATGGTGGCTAAGCTGCGCTAATAAAGGACACAACAGAAGAGGTCAACGAATGGCTAATAAGCAGAGGACTAGAATGTGGCAGCATTCATTGTGTGGCACATGCAACACAAACACAAACGCTGTTGAATTTGTTGTGTAAGCGCGGCACAATTGAAAAATAAGTCTAAGCCTAGGGCTAAATCCTTGAAAGGGAAATGAGAAGAGAGCGAGAGAGGGAGAGAGAGAGAGAGAGAGAGAGACAGAGAGCGCGGCTCATAAAATGCGTTTGCGTTGCGACGAGACAAACAAATTGACGGAAATTTCGCCATGCACATAAAATGAAATGAGGCGCAACGTCAACAACTACTACACGAAGAAGGAGTCTGCGAAAGTCATTTGCAACAAACAGAGAGTGAGCGAGAGAGAGGGAGAGAGAGAGAGAGAGAGAGAGAGACTGCTCTCTCCCCCTTGCGCTATAAAGTAAGTGAGCTGTGTTCGAGCCAAGCCAAAGTCGCTAAAGTTAACTGGGTAAAGTTTTTCAATAAACCAACGCCCGTTGCCGCAGTAAGAGGACAAAATCTTTTAACTAGTTTAACTCGATGAACTGCAGCAGCTTGTGTCGTGTGAGGGATGGTGGGGAGAGTGTGAGAGGGGAGTGGGAAGTGCGACGTGCGACGCTGCAGCTAAAGAATAACTCAACTCAACAAATATGCATCGAAATTTCCAATTTACATGGCAAGTGGTCGGACAGCTCAACTGGCAGTGCGTCCACAGATTGTCCATGGTAATATACCAAAAAGGAAAATACTATTCTATACTATATACATTTAAAAATACCAAAAACAGACGGGAGGAACTCGGTTGAGGACAAGCTGACAAGCGTTCAACTTTTTTAAAGAGCCATAAAACGCAGCAACAACTTTAACAATAAGTATTTCTATGTGTCTCGCTTCCCTCTCTCTCACTCTATCTACATAGTATATCTGTCTCTGTCTTTATATGTGTATGTGTATGTGTGTTTGTCATTTTTGCATAATCATTTGCGTAAAATGTTTTCGAGACAAGTAAATGCAAGAAATTGCGTTCTTCTTCCGTCTGTTCAACTGTCTTTCCATCTAACTATCTCCCTTTCCCTCTCTGTCCCCCTCTCTTTCTCTTTCTCTTTACCTCGCAAAGCTTACACAAACAACATGTCGTCAAATATTGAAACGGCCGACGAAATGGAATAGAAAAAGAAAGAAAAAAATAAAGTTACCCTGAGCATTGCATAATTGTTTAGTTGTCGTTGTAACTGTCACTCGGCAGCTCAGTAATTTGCAACTTGCAACTAGCAACTGGCAACTTGCAACTGAATAATGCAACACACACGCACACACACACACACACACACACAATTTCCAGCTCACCCAACTGCACTTTTGGCCATGCAAAACTCATGAGCTACTTCTCATTGCACGGTTTAATTCATTTTAAGTTGGTGAAAAGCTTGTCAGAAAATGCGAGACATTTTCACTGCTATTAATAACAGGCAAAAACAATTTCTATTCTTATGAAGATGTATTTTAAATATTGAATTCGTTATACTGGAATTTCATATGTAACTTGGGTTGTGCTGAATTTATGGCTGAAAAGGGAAGGGAAGGTTTCTTGCAAGGTAGAAATTTTAGCAAGATCTTTTTAAATTTTGAACACGATAAAAACTGATTTCTTTTTACATAAATACTGATATTAATAGCTAGTGAAGTGAATACAATTCCTGTTCCGTTGAAGGTATTTTAAATATTTAATTTGTTAAACTGTAATTTCATATGAAAAGGTTGTCTTGAATAAAAGAAACAATTTTACAAGTTGTGCTGCATTTATGGTTGAAAAGGGAAGGAAAGTTTTCATGCACTGCAAATATATCAGTAAATTTAGATATGTATGAGATATTAATTCCAAGCAAAAACAGATAATTTATTTTTTTGGCTAAAATATTAAATTTATATTTTTGTATTTAAATTTGAAACTTGGTTAATTTGATGCCGATTTTACGGCTGACAAGGGAAGGGAACCTTTCAGGCATAGCAGCAGGAAATCTCAGTTGAATCGCTGTAATTTGCGAATTTATTATGCGATGCGATAGAAACTCCATTTATTTCAAGAGATTTCGTTTTTAAATTGTGTTTCTTAACCTTTTACGCATTAAGCGCTGATAAGCATGAAGAAGGAGAGAGTAGGAAAAAAACAACAACAACATCCCTGCAGTGCTCAGATGTTATCTGTTGAGCATTTTTGCAAAGCAAATACGATGCTCGACTAAGCTCATTTTGGGTCGAAGGTCAATTTTTGCATGGTGCTTGAGCAAATTTCCTGCAGGGTTTTCCACAATCCCAAAGACAACATGACAGTCTATGCGGGTGTGTGTGTGTGTGTGTTAGTTCCTGGCATGTCCTTCAGCTGTCTTCATTTTCACATTATTAAATTCATTAAAATGCGAAATTGTCCCACAGCAAGTCCAAATATAAAACGAACACACACACAGACACACACACGAAGAAGTAGGTGTCTCTATGTGGCACAAGTTTGTTGCAGGATGAAGATGAAGTCGTGGCACTTAACGGTACTTGGGTGTCAAGCTTCAAGCTTTCTGCCCACGCAACAGGCAACAGGCAACAGTCTAGGAAAGTCGACAGCCGACAACTGGAAAAGACTTTCAACAATTTCGCTATGAATATGCATGCCAAAACGATGTTGCTGCTGCTTCAACTGCTGCTGCTGCTGATGATGATGAGCATAATGACGACAATAATAATTATTATTATTATTATTATTATTACTAGAATATGTACTAATAATAACAATAACAATGCATCTTTATGGCAAACTTGAGACCCAGAAAAGAAGACAACAGAAATAGAGAGATAGAGAGAGTGCATCAATTATTTTGAAGCTTGAGGGCAACTTCAACTAATTGACTTTGAATTTTCGCATCTCGCATTTATGACAGTTTAATATTAACAAATTCAAGACAACACAGAGCAGTAAAAGCGAATTCCTTCGCCTTGAAGCATGTTGCACAAAAATCGTTGCGGTATTTATCAACATTTTCAATAGATAAATATTTCGCTTCAATGCCACATTGTCTGTGTGGCATATTTTGAACAAGAGCAAGAAACCTCGAGTGTGATCGACTGTGAGATACCTGCTACATATTTTTAATGAAAGCAAAACAGTGCGGTAATATTTAGTATACCAAATTAATATACCGCAAAAATATGAAAATATACCAAAGGCCTTATTTGGTATATTGATATAGTACTGCATTCATAATATACCATAAAGTACACAATATACCATATATTATATATTTGGAATAGTGAAATACTATTACATTTAAAATATACCATAAAGTATAAAATATACCAGATGGTATATATTTTTGGTATATTACTGATATATTGATATAACACTATATTTCTACATTTAAAATACCATAAAGTATAAAATATATTTTTGGTATATTACCGATATATTGATATAACACTGCATTCAAAATATACCATAAAGTACACAATATACCAAATGAGATATATAGTGAATAGTGATATACTACTACATTTAAAATGTACCATAAAGTATAAAATACACCAGATGGAATATATTTTTGGTATATTACATTCAAAATATACCATAGACTACTAAAATATACCTGATTGTCAGCCATCTAAGTATTTCCTGTATTACTTCTAAATTTTGTATTTGATCACAGCCAAATTTTCAGGAATCATAAATACTGTAGTTATTATAGTGTGTACCAAAAATAAGACAGACAGACAGACAGACATAAATGGCTATAACGAATCGGCACTTGAAGAAATAATAATAATTTATAGAATCTGAGATATTTTCTCCTGCCTTGTATATCAATTTCCTGCAGGCACAAAGGTATCATGCCCTTCTAACCTTTGAATAACGAGTATAAAAATAAAATATGCTACCACACAATACAAATAATTGTACTGCAGTAAAACAATGTTTGTTTGTTGTTCTTTATTGCAATTTAGCCAAGAGTTTTCATCGCTTTTCTTTTGACGCGTCGTCAATTGAATAGAATTTTGTGGCCAAAGATAAATTCCTTGGCATCGCATGTTAAAATCAACTAAATAATTTGAAAATTGTGTCACTGACAACGAATTTATTTAGCTATTTTCATATTCATATGCAAAGCAATCAATCAATCAGTTTTTCAAAATAGGTTCAATTTCGAAAAATGACATTGCATAAAAACCAGAAATTAATTAATTAATGAAGAGCAACTCGAAAAAGTTGTGGCATAAAAGTATGCAACAAAATTCCTCGAGTTGCAATTGAGAGCTCAACACAAATGCAAATAGTTTTCAAAGTGGGTGGTAAATGTTAGTTGCAATTGTTTTTAATGTTTAGTTAAAATATTTAGTTTAATGATGTGTGCGTGTGTGTGTGTGCTGAACAAACTAACTATGAGTGAGGGAAAAGTATGATAAATGCGAGCACATAATGAAGCAATAAAAACAAGTCATAAACAGCAACAAATTGCTCGAGTGTGGCAAGTGGCAAGTTGCCAGTGGGTTGTGGGTTGTGGGTGACGAATACTATATCAAGTGAGTGCAGAGTATGAATAACGAGTGCAGTTTCGAATGCCTCTCATGCAAGTCAAGTGCATTGTGCGTGCGGTGGCAAAAACTATTTATGTAATAATAATAATCAACAACAACACTACGAATAATAACAAAAAGAAAAAAAAAAGAAGGTGGAATATTTTAATTGAATAAAAGTGTTGTAGGCTTTATGTAGGTGCATGTTGCATGTGGCAACTAGTTGGTTATATGTGCATATTTTTTTCTTTTGAATTTTTTGCCCATACCAAAGCGAAATTCCTTGCGTTTATAGCCCGTGCCCATGCCCTGGCTCGAGCTGCTTCTCGAGCTAGATCCCGATCCCGATCCCATGCCAGCATGCGATGCTCTCACCCGCAAGATGCGCGGTTGCGCCAAACGCTTCACGCGCGGCTTCGACAGCAAAGCAGCTGCCGCATCACTTTTGCTTGCTGCTATTTTTATGTTGAGTTTTTTGATGGATGGGAATTTAGTTGGGGGGAAGGAATATGTGTGTGAGACAACAACAAAATGGAAGAGAATTGGGCGAGAGCCGTTTTAGTATCATTTAATGTTAGGCTGGTTTTTTTTTATGGTTTATGGTTTATGAGATTAGCAGGCGTTTTAGTTATTAGTATTTGTATCTGAAGCATTTTTCACGATTCGCGATGCCAATTGAATGTGTTTAGTTTGCATTTTTCCATGGCATCCACCATCCACATCCACATTCACATTCAAATTCACATCTACCACATACGTTAATATACTAATATAGATTAGATAGTGAAACACTTGACTTACTTTTCACTCGCAGCCAGGTGGAGGCGGACTTCTCGCCAGCCTCGTTGTTCGCCAGGCATTGGAACATTCCCTCATCGTCGAGTGTCAGTTTTTTAATTATCAGCGTATTATCCGCTTGCAGTTCATATCTGTAAAAGTACATATATACAAAAAATCAAAATACGAAGAAAAGGTGTCATGCAACCAATAATGATTCATCATTAGTGTGGCATCAAGTAATTATCTCCCTTTCTCTTCTTCACATACTAATTGCTTTCGATTTCACATACATATATTCATTTAGTGCATTCATCGCTGTTTGCATACAAATCGAGAGGCTGCTCCACATTTCAATTCAATTCGAGCAGCGAATTAAATGCGGTTTGGATTATTTTCATTTTAGTGCAACAAAAAAACTTCTGTGCGATTTGCAACACTTGAAAGTAAGTGTGTTGCACAACTAACTTATTTTCTTATTATGTTGAAGAGTTTTAGAGAGCATGGGAAGACCCCAAATGTATATTTTTGGTTAAGCGACAAGATAAACAGCGTAATGTGATTTAAAACACTAGTGTAATGCGTTTAACAACACTAAAGTAACTACTTTGCAACACAAATACTTCTTTACTTTGACTTTCAGACAGACAAGAAGACTGGATATTTCTAGCACGCTTTACAACACTACATCTAGTGTTGCACAAGATGTTAGTATGCGAAATTTAAGATCTGCAAGTGGAACATCTTACAACACTGTTTTATAAATTGAACTGGAATATTCTAGTAAGAAGGCTATAATATAATAAATGAGCGTTTACTGTCAAATTTCGATAATGGCAACCACATTTAATTGCCACAACAAAATTTAAGAATTGCAGATAATGTGGATGTGCAATTGATGTCGATAATTGCAACCGCAGAAAGTAAATGAAATAACAAAAATGGTTTTCATTGTTAACTTAATTGCACATTGCAGATAAGTGCAACTCTTTCGACATTAAACTATACTTGTTTTGAAAATTGAACACAAATTAGAGCACTCTTATAAGTAGAAGACTATAATATAATAAATGAGCGTTTACTGCCAAATTTCGATAATGGCAACCACATTTAATTGCCACAACAAGATTTAAGAATTGCAGATAATGTGGATGTGCAATTGATGTCGATAATTGCAACCGCAGAAAGTAAATGAAATAACAAAAATGGTTTTCATTGTTAACTTAATTGCACATTGCAGATAAGTGCAACTCTTTCGACATAAAACTATATTTGAATCTACGATCAGTGTTGTATAACAATTGAGCAACTTACCCGCCGCTTTGCAGCTGCGCCTCGATGCGTTCGGCATTGCGAAACCATTGAATCTTGGGCATGGGATCGCCAACAACGTGACAGGGCAACGACACCTGGCCACCAAAATCCCCGAAGGTCTCCGCACGCATTGAGCTGACAAACATCGGAGGCTCGAGGACAATGACCCGAGCTGTGGCGGTCACAGTCTGATAGCCACCGCTGCGCAAACGCACCTGGCAACTGTAATCGCCGGCATGCGAGCTGTTCGCCTGCTGGAGGACAAGGGTGCGATTCCAGGGATCATTGAGGGTGTGTGCAATGCCTGCTTGTTCCACCGGGATGCCATCCTTCAGCCAAATCATTTCCAGCTCATGCAAAGGTCGAGCATTGGCAATGCATTGAAGTTCAGCGAAACTCTCGCCACGCTTCAACTTCAGATCCTGCGGCGGCACAATTATCTCGGGTGCAATCTCAATGAACGGATCGCCGGTGACCTTCAGATGCACATAGGCGCTCATCTCTTCCTTGCCCAGTTGTGTGTTCATTGCGCGAGCGCGATACGCTTTCGCATCGTCCTCGTGGGCGCTGAGTATGATCAATTGATTGGCATGCGTGGTCGCGTATTTGATGTCATAGTTGAGTGGTCCCTCGGCTGTTTGCCAGTCGACCGATGGTCGTGGTATCGAATCGATTTGGGGCATATCAAAGATGGCCGCATGACCGCTGATAACGTTTAAGCGGCCCTCGGTGCTGTTCTCAAAGTTGCCCATATCTGTAATAGAAATTAGATATTAAAATTGAAATTGAAATATGCGCGTCGGTTATTACAATTTAATAGCGTGACCTGACCCCCAAGTGTCAACCCCCTTGGCTCGCTCGCTTGCTCGATGCCTTAGCCTCGGTCTCGAGCTCAAGTGTCACGACAGCTAATTGAATCAAGCGATGTCGGCCTGCGGGCAGAGGCAATTTTGCTTAACCTCCCATCAACTACGCACACTGCGCCGCTGTCGCTGCTGCTGCTGCTTGACTTTATTCCACTTGGCTGGCCCGCTTTCTCACAGCACACACACAGCATAGGAAAAGGAAAGGTTATTAGTTCAGTTTAAGCGCAGCACTCCTACAATTAATTAAGTACTCAAGACGATGCTCCAAGTCAGACCAACGAACACGAGGCGGCCATTATCATTATCATCATCGCAGTCATCGTCATCGTCGTCATCGTCATCATCTGCTAAGTTGGCGTGCCCCGAAAAGAAGGTCACCAGCTCGTCGAGAGCTCGATTTATTAGGTTCAAGCAGCAGCAGCAGCAGCAGTTGGGTAAAGCGCACACACATGAGCCACAGCTCAAGTGTCGCCATCTCACTCAGTGCCATCTTCTTCTCCTTCCACCCTCTCTATCTAATTGTTGGACGCTCTCGTTATTGTTGTTGTTCTAGCTTTTTGTTGTAATTAAGTTCGCATTAAAGAAAAATTAGCAGCTACATCTATCGTTGTTGTTGTTGCTGCTGCTTCTGCTGTGACAGCCGTTTGATTAGCAACGTGCCCCCAATTGTCAACTTGCCCCAAGTTGCAAGTTGACACTATTGTGGCACGTAACCTAACTCTACAAGCTCGACGAGCTCTACAGCTGCCACTGCCACGTGTAGCACACACAGTTTGCTCTTCACTCCGATTACGCGCATCGCGCAATCATTCGAGTGCTTTTAAGTGGACGACGCTTCAATCGGCGCTAAACTCTTGACAGCTTCTCTCTTTCTCTGCTCCCTTCTTCCTCCTCCTCCTCCGCCACCGTCCACAACTGCACAGCATGTTTTTGCCCAGCAGCACTTGTTGTTCTAGTTAGTTTAATTAACTGCTTTACTTTTATACACTCTTGTAATTGTTTTTATCTACGTAGCGTACAATTCGTTTTAAAATGACCAATTTGTCAAAAAGTGTAGCATACTTTTCGGAACAGAAAATCAATTTGAGGAATTTACTCATTTGGGAGTGAAATTTACAGTATCTTGCTTTGCATGTGATGTCGGTCTATATATTTTATAGTTTATAACGCTTAATTTGTAAGATTTAGTAATGGGAACTAAAGGCTGAATATCAGCATATAGGAAGAGTAGCAAAGCCAAATACTTGATTAGATAGCATCAACGGAACGAACGGAATGAAACACACGCTTAGCAACCGAAATGTTACGTTTGGAATGGAACAATTTATAATATTATATAATACTAAAGTTAAATACTCAATAGTATGAAACGTTGGAATGAAACATACCTTTAGCAACATAATGTTACTTTTGGAATGGAACAATTTGTTATGAATCTTGGGATGTTGCACTGTTTAGTTTAAGTATTCATAAATTTGGAACGTTGGAATGAAACAAACTGCTTAGCAAACGTAATGTTACGTTCGGAATGGAACAATTTATAATATTATATAATGATGCAGTCAAATAATAAATACTATGAAACGTTGGAGTGAAACTTACCTTTAGCAACTGAATTTTACGTTTGAAGTGAATTTGTTGAAGACAAATATTAAATATTTTGGAACGTTGAAATGAAACTTGCTTAACAACTTAATGTTACATTTGGAATGGAACAATTTGTCAGGAATCTTAGTTGTTGCAATGATTAGTTTCAGTATTCATAAATTTGGAACGTTGGAATGAAACAAACTGCTTAGCAAACGAAATTTTACGTTTAAAATGGAACAATTTATGACCTCAAAGTAACGTAATAAATAGAACTTAATTTCGATACTCTCGATATAAAAACAATTCTCCACCTCAAAATTAGTTAAATTTGAAGCGCGTGTGTCATAGATCAGTTATTATACATTTACATTTTAATTGCAAGTGTCGCGACCTTTATTACCTTTATTATTATTGTCGATGGCAATTAAGGTTGGAAAACAAATATGGTAAAGTGTGCATTTTATATATGGCAATGGCAATCGCTATGTGCCCGAGTTCCATAACGAAATCAAATGCACATGCTTCAACATAATTACAGCTATCTGCAACTGGTCTATTTATAATTCCAATCGATACGAAATGCTACACGGGACAAACTGAGGACTGAGGACTCGCCTAAATGGGCAGGTAAACAGGCAGGCAACGCTGAGTTGAAGTATATTGCGTGCTAGATTCCGATAACAGGTCCAATTACTGGCCAACTTATCTGGCAAATACACAAAAATATCTAAAATGCTGAAAAGAGTGTACTTGCATATCGCTGATGGTTGATGGTTGATGGAAAACACAGAAGTTGTGGGCGGAGTAATCATAAATAACGATTACACGAAACTATATCAAATTATATCTTGACATAGATTTCAAATGATGTATAACGATAACAGCAGGCAGGCAGCAGGCATTAAGCAGCTTACAATAAGACGAAACGCGTATCGTATCGAAGCAAAGTGACGACCCCAAAGACGGAGGACGGGCGAGGGACAGACACCCAAGGGAGAGAGAGAGAGAGAGAGAGAGGGACGAAGGGCAGACAGCGAGTGACGAGAAGTTTTCCCACGCAATTACCAGGCGAATGAAAATGGCTTAGTCCCTATTTGATGGGCGCTGATGCTACAAAAGGCTGTCAGTGCTTCAAGTAGTCAGCTTAATAATTTCCCCCCACCTGAGCTCAGGCTGCACTGAGCGAAATTAATGGCTACTTTGGCTTTTCTTTTATTATGCAATTATTTTTTATGAACTATTGACTATGTTTGATATTGTATTGAAATTACTATTACTCAAAATAATATGACAAATAGTTACTTTCTTTCTTAAGAAAAACTTTTCTATTCTGTTGTATTATGCCATTCGTTTTTATGAATGTTAATATTTATATTATATAAAAATGTATATTATTCTAAATAATATCATGAAAAGTTACAGTACCCTATTTGACTAAGAATTACTTGTGTTACTTTATTTTTAAAACTAATTATTTTGACATTTGAATTAGGTATCCTTTTTTTTTGTTATTACTTCTTTTTAGAAATATAATAAGAGTCATATGTATTCAGAATATTATGTGAATTTAAATTCCACATTAATAAATATTTGGTTGCATTGCTTTTCAGCATTCTGTACTTGATTTGAAATACACCAAAGTGAGTTTGCTCATTAAATTTGCTCAGTGTATGAAGCAGACATATGTAACAGCGTGTCTTGCTGAATGTGGCATCTATGGGTGTATGGGTGTATGGGTGTGTGGGTGTGAATATGTGAGAGAGTGTTGGTGTTGGTGTATACTTACAGGCAACAACAACGTCGCTTTTTTTTTCACTCAGTATAGATCCAGCATCGTTCCTGGCAATGCACTGATAGCTGCCGGCATCCTCGCGTCTTGTGATGTGAATGCGATAAAATTGACTGGATGAATAATCGGCAACGGGAGCGCCATCCTTGAGCCAGCGATATGTGGGCTGTGGCGAACCTGTGAATAAAGTTCAAAATACATACATACATGAATACACATAATACGTATACGAGATGTTGTACTAGACACACACAGATAGAAAGCGAGAGAGAGAGAGAGAAGTGTGTCTGTTAAATAAAAATGAGGTTGCAGCAGTCTTGTTGCATAATGAAAATGTGTGTGTGTCTGTTTTTTTTTCTCTACTTTTTTTGAAAGCCATATCTCTTTTGGTTCAGTGGCGATTAAATCTTATGCTGGCCACACCCGGGCACCAAAAAGGATATTACTTATTTTACCCACCCCAAAGCTGAATGTCCCCCCTCTCTCCACGATGTGTATGTGTGTGTAGTTCGTTGACTATTTGTTGGAACTTCCGTTTGCCTATCGAGGGACCAACTGCAGGATGCAAAGACCAAGCGGGGAAAGCGGGAAAGGGAAAAGCGGCATGCACCGGACACACTCGAAGCAACTCGATTTTGGCACACAAAATGCGATCGACTTGAAAATAAACGACTTTTCTACTGGCTCTTGATGCTGTATTTCGTATTGTTTGCAAATGGCGCTTTTTTGATTTCGATTTCGTTTTAATTTAAAGTTGATTTATGTGCGTTGGCGGCATTGCATTTGTTTTGTCGCGGCGTATTACACCAACTTGCAACATTTGAAATTTGAAATGAAAATTGCAATTGCAATTTTCGACAAAACAAAACTTTCCTCACTTCGTCGTTCCGTTCTCTCTCTCTCTCTCTGTGTGTCATTTTGGTTGGCCAACTAAATGAAGCGTTGAATAAAATATCCGTTTTAGCCAACTGCGAGTAACCCGGAGTCGCCCCACCGTTGCACCTGCTATTACTACATAGCACTCAACACTGATATCTAAACATGAAATGGAAGTGCAACAGGATGAATGCAGCTGCTGCTCTCGTTGCTGCCGGGCTGCAATTTCTGCTGAAAGCCAATAGACACTACAGCAATCTATTCGTGCAGCAGCCTCTGCCACATTTGACCTGTCCGGGATAGTAGATCCCAAATCCCAAATCTCCTCCCCCCCCCCTCCCCCCTTTCCCCCTTCACTTCAGGCCCAATTGCAGAGTCAACGATTTAACGCGCGTCCTGCAACAACAAATAAAAGAAAGAGAAAAAAAAAACAAACGCTTTGCTAACTACTTTAATCGTGTCGGGAACGAAACTCTGCTGTGATACCCTGTAATAATTATGCTCAGACATATGAAAAATCAATTAACTATAATTCATATTTGTGCTGCTGAAAGATTTGCAATATTCTTCTTTGCAATATCCGAAAGCGAAATCGAAATCAAAATCGAAGAGTGAATTTTACTAGCAGCAAAACTTTTGCTCGCATGACAATTTCAATTCTCAACAATATCTGAAATCTTGTTATAACAAATTTGCGCACATTTTATTTGCATTGAATAAACCAAAAATGGCAGAAAACTTTGCGCTTATTTCGCTTTTTTCCTGTGCCAGATACCCTGTAAACATTTGTATTGACTTTGCTGAGGGAAAGCATTGAAAAGAGAGTTTTGTATAGTTGAAAATAAAACAAGAAATAATAAAAAAGCGATATATAGCTTATTTATATCATCTGACAACAAGTGGAGCTTTATTTGGAAATGCATTAAATGATATATTTGATTTGTAAGTAAGGAAAAACGAGTTTGGCAAATCACTCAGCTGAAATATTTCGTTGAATATTGTATACAAATTAAGGAAGTCTAAAACAATCTACCCCATTATCGAATGCAACCTTGCAACGTAGTAGAATGCTGTCACACACACACACACACACATATATAGACACATACAGGAGTAGGTTGCCAATGGCAATGCAATTGCATTCACTTGGCAGCACTTTGGCAGCAGATGAAATCGAATTGAGCAGACTCCGAGACTCTGACTCACAGCAACTCAAACTCAAACTCAGTCAGTCTCTCAGTCTCAGAGACTGGAGGCTAAGACCGAAATGCCAGAATAAGTAAAAGAGCCAGCAGCAGCCAAGAGCCAGCAAACCAGCAGCCAAAAAAGCAGAGCAAAACTACGCAAAAGAAAATCAGCAAAACGAAAAAGAAAAAAACTTTTCTCAAGTGTTGGCCGGCATAAGAAAAAAAAAAGAACGAGAAGAGAAGAGAAGAGAAGAGAAGGGCAAAGTCTATTTGAGTATTTGGGCAATGACGCTGCTATAAAATTACAATTTGGGGAATTGTAAGTGTACGTACACTATATACATATATATATATATATATATGTAGATATGTATATAGACAGGCTTCACACAAACAGACAGGACTTACTTAAACGAATGCCGTCGCTTTGGTCAACAGCAGGCAGCAGGCCTCAAAGGCAGAACTGAGTGGGTGCAAAAAGTAGCCAAAGTAAAGTAAAGTAAAGTAAGCCAAACAGAGAGCAAAAGAGAGACAGAGAGAGAGAGAGAGAGAAGGCAGAGTTCTCTAGCGATATGTGTCAGCGTTAAATCGAAGTGAAAGCCCCAATAAGCAGAGAAGAAACTGGCGAATCCATAGAGACACAACACACACACACACACACCGCCTCCCATCGTCGACCTTCTTCATTTCGTCCTGTCACACAGACACTCATGAGTTTTTAATAACTAAACTGACAAATCCTTTAGGCCAAAGCCATACGGCACCACAGTCAAGCGTGTCCAAGAGTTGGCCAGCTCATCATCATCCAAAGTCGAGTCCCCAGTCCCCATTGAGCACAGAGGCCGAAAACGAAGCAAAGTTATCAAATGAAACAAGTTCGTTCCAGGGGGGAAAAGCTCATAAATCAAACGATGGACCATATTAAATGCAGGTTTGCTGCTGCATCGAAGCTCTTTAAAATATAATTTGCAAGCAATTAACAGAGATGAAAAGTCACATTTACTGAGTCAATTTACGCAAGTGCATAAATTTGTAGTAACAACACTTTTTGGGAAAAACTGATTCAGATCAAACCTCATATTCATGTCATAAGGACGTAAAACACTAATCAAATCTCATAACAAATTTCATAGCATACTTTTGTGGGCTAGCGACCAAGAGAATTCCAACACAAATTTCATAGCCTACTTTTGTGGGCCATCGAGAAGTGAGTTTCAAAAACTCGCTCAAAACTGGCTGAAAATGCATAATTCCCAACAGTATTCTTTTCATTTTTTATTTTGTTTTTAATGAAATTCGGTACGCGTACTTTTCGAGCGTATCAATCGCTCAATCACTCAATCAATCAGTCAATGTCTAAGCAAGCGACTGCATATAAATAAATTCAATAAACTGACGATGCCACACGCAACAAATTGCATTTGCACGAGTGGCGAGAGTGTGTGTGCTGTCTCTTTTTTTCTCTCTCTCTCTCCCTCTCACTTATACGACTGGCAGAAATTGTTTGATTTGCGGTTGTCTTCGCTTTACAGCACTTTGCCAACTTGTCGCCAACTCAGCTCAGAGCTTCCTCTCACTTCTCTCCCTCTCCCTCTTCCACTTCTTTTCTCTTTTCGCTTGGCTGCTGCAATTTCATCAACTCTTTGCTGACATTAGCCGCCTAATGCCGCACACAGTCAGTCAACAGTGTGCAGTTGCATGCCACATTGATCTACCTGTCAACGCTGAAGCTGCTTTGATTTTTCCACATTGCTCTGCGGTCTCCTAACTAAGTCTACACCTGCCTTTTATTGCTGCTCAATATACTATACAATGCTGCGTGTATCTGCCGCACTCATTCTATTCTTTATCTCTATCTCACTCTTCTGGCTTGCTAAATTATGCACAACACAATGCACACATAACATTGTAGTTGTGTGTTGCACTCGAATTTTAAGTAAACTTCAAAATGTGCTGGCAAGAAAAGCTGCCTAAAAGGCTTTTCCCCGCCTTGCCTCGCCTTGTCGCTTTGTTGTCTTTTCACTTTTGGCAGCACATTTCACTTTTATGCATTTCCATTGTTTACACACTCTCTCACTCTCTCTCTCTCTCTCTCACTCTCTCTATCTTTCTAGCTCTGCTTTAACCACAAAACTTGGCCAAGAAATCTGAGCAACGCTCATCACGTGGCACACGTGAGCCAAAGACATAAATGTAGCCCAGAGACAGCAGAAGAGATAGTAAGGGAGAGAGAGAGAGAGAGAGAAAGAGAAAGTGCCAGCAGCAGCTCTGTAAGTGTGTCAACTGTGCAAAAGCATTGCGGAAAAGCAAGTAATAAGTAAAAATGAAAAGCACAAACAACAAAATAAAAGAGCACAAATTTTCCGTCTCAGCTAAAACCGAATGAAGCATGTATGTAGATTGTTTAGCTGTTGTTTTGTCATAAAAATATGCTCATCATCGCATGCTTAGTGACAACAATAACAACAACAACAAGTCAGTAAATTGTAAGAGAATTTTCTTACTCTGAATCTGAACTAATCTCCAAGAGTTAATTGTTGACTTTGTATCCCATCAAATACAATACTTTAGCTCATTCCATTTCCAGTTCTTCGCTTTTTTCTGTTTTCTGGCGTCTTTTCTCTATTCATGCCACTGTCATTCATTATGCTTTGTTGATTTTTGTATATCATTAAGCAAATTTCACAGGAATCGGCCGCAGGACACAAAAGTTGCCTCAGCTTACTTCGAGTGAAATAAGTTCTAATTATAGTTTGGCTAAGGCTTCAGCATTTTGATTTTGACAGCTTTTTTGAGGCAGTAGACGTATCAGATACGTAGTTAAAGCTTTGTGAATTTGGAATACTTCTTTTTTGTTTGTAATATTCCTCTTCCATAAATTTAAAAGCAACTCTCAGCCTAGTTTAAAGCAAGTCGAGAAGAATAGAAACAATTTCATAACAAGAAGAAGAAAAAAAGTAGAAAAGATTGCGACAAAACACACACACACACACACACACACACAAAAACAATGCTTTTCACCATTTCTGTGTTTCTAGTAGTTGTTATTGTTTGTATTTTTTTTTCGCTTAGTAATGTTTCCACTTCTCCGTTTGTTGTTGTTAGTTTTCAATGTTGACGCTGAGAGCTGAGTGAAAAAAACAGAAGGCGCAGGAGGAGGAGGAGGAGGAGGAAAGCAGAGCTGTAAACTGCACCCAAAACCCAGCTCAGTCGCAGTCTTCGTCTCGGTGGCAGTTGCAGCTTCCAGTGCTGTGCCTAAAACAGCGAGCTAAACCCAGGGAAACTAAGCCACGCACGTTCTCCATTCTCCGTTTTCCATTTGCCTTTTTCCTTTTTTTTTGTTTTTTGCATGACTTTTTTCCTCTGTAGTTTTGTGTGTGTTTGCGCGCCTTGTGTTGCCTTATCCTTATGTTCCTTACGTGATGCAACAGCAACAACATCGCTTCGCTTCGCTTTGCGTCGCGTCGCAGCCCATTTGCTGCTTGGTTGCAGCTTCTTCGCCAGCAAGCCATAAAAAAGCAAAGTCTTTGTTGCAAGTTGCTGCGACGTTGAAAACAATTCAACACACACTTTGCCAAGGCTTTATGCTTTATGCTTATGACACCGAGAGAGCTCCCTCTCTCTCTCGCTCTGTCCCTCTCCTTCTTCTAAGCACTTGCAACTTGAACATCGTGTGGCAGTTGCATGTGCCATATTAGTTACATTTGTGCACCTCTATTGCCCCATTCAACGTGTCGTAGATAATCCTGATTAACAGTCGTTACCTGGTCTACCCAAATCTGCCTGCCGCTCTCCCTCTTCCTCTTCGCTGCTCCGTTGCTGTTTAACGGGCCATTTTTTGGTGTCGCAACGCGCATTTAACGCCAGATGGCGCCACACAAACGATGCTGGATGCTGCATGCTGCTGCTCATCGCATGCCCCAAATCTTTGGCAATACATTTGTTCGACACAATTTACAGGGTATTCAACAACGAGCTTAATTGTAAATTCATCGGGGCTTTTGTGAATCAGTTTACAGTTTACAGTTTACAGGCTTTCGACTATCGTCCGATGAGATATACAGATAGCTCTCAGCGCTCGCTATTGAAATTTCATGCAGAGCCCCCAAAAAGTATGCTACAAAAAATGAAATTCTGCAGGCGACGTTCAATTCATAGCAAGCGTTGGCAAAATATTACAAATATAGAGAGTAAAACCAAAAATAAATAAATAAAATTCGTAGCAAACAAAGCTGACAATAAATTTCACTATTTTTGGGTATCTGCTAGTTGTGCATGCCGCTGCTATTGCTTTCAACATTGTAACAACGTTTTATACATTTTTTTTTTGTGTGTGTGTAGTTTCGAGCACGACGACAACATGACAACAACAACAACGACAACGACAACAACAAGAATGGCAACACGTCGAAACGCTAGCAAGCCACAGAATTCGCCGTTTGTTGTTAGCGCACACTAAAAACTGGGCGCAAAACAACTGAAAAACAACAAAGAAACAAAAAATGGTTGTAAAGATAACAAAACAAAGTGTAAACGATGCTGGTAACACAACAGCTGAACATTCAGATACCCTAGATGTCATTAAATGTCAAATTATTTGCAAACGAATCAAAAGCAATAAATGTGCTGAGCCAACGTCCGTTAGATGGCGCCAGATGTGCTATGCAAATTGTTATATTTAACTACTCTTTGGCTTATCTATCGATTGTGCCATCATAAATAATGAAACTAAATAAATTGTAATCTCGAAATCAATAAGTTACTATCTATCAGGATTATTCCGTTATTTATTTGTGGAAAATTAATATTTAACTGCGTGCAAAATATATATGAACAATAAGCAGACTTAAAAGCATTCATTCATCATCATATAATTGTTATCTCAAATGCATATAGTGCTTATAGAATTGATTTTTTCATTTAAGCATGACTAAACATATTTACTAATGAATTTTTGTCTTTCTAATCAAGATTTTTCCCCACCATAAGGATATACTAAGATACGTTTTCGGTATAAAAGATCTGCTTCAGTGAAATATAATCAAAATTAGAAGAAGTATTAAGAAAGATCAAGACAAATTCATTTTCTCTCCTTTCAATAGCGCATACCCCTTTGCATTTTCTCATGTTTTCAATGAGTGCGCGGCATAAAAATAGTTAACAGAAAGCGGCTGCATTCCTTGGCATCACTTGGGAGCGGGATAACTGAGCATAGGTTAAGTTGGGCGGCCAGTGACGAAGAGGGGGCGTGGCAGGCAAGCCTATGCGGGCACATCCGCACATCCGCCCATCCCCCATTGCCCATTTCCCTTCCATCCCCCCCATTTAGTTTGCCGCTGCAGCTGCATTGGCATCGCCAGCCTCATTCGTAACCATCCGTATCTCTTGTCTTTGTATCTATCTCTCTCATTCTCTCTTTCTCTCTCACTCGCTCTCTGTTGACAGTTAAAAGCGCCAAAGTGACTGAGTGCGTGAACGCCGCCGTGGCCATTGGCAACGCTTGTCGCGGCATCTGCAACACCAACAACAACAACGGCAAGTGAAGCATCATCAACAACAACAACAGCTAAAAAGATTTGCATGTTTGTTTGCTACACCCGGCAGCTAAAGCACGGCAAAGGGTATCAAAGGTTAGTGATAGTCAAGTGCAGTTTGTCAGCTGTCTATTAAGTTTGTTTTAAAAACATTAACTCGCAGTTGAATATATCTAAAACTAACAAATACGTTTCTTTTTTCAAAGAATTAAAACTGCAAAAGCTTCAACTGGAATCTTCGATCTCAGTTAACAAATTTATTGAATGAAAAAAAATATTCATTCATTCAAATTCTTTAGAATGCAGTTTAATTTACGAATATAATCGCAGCCATTCTTTTTGTCTATTTTGCATGTAAAGTGAAAGAAATTGCATCAAAGAAATTTGAGCAAACAGTAGACATCATAATAGTCATGTTGTGAATATTAGTTAAATATGGAATTGAGTAGAAAATCCTGGCTGCGTTTAACACAGTTAACGAACAATTGATGTCCGTCCAAGCGAGTGTTTCAGAAAACTATACCAAAAATGTTAAAAAGAGAAATATCTGCCTAATGAAACTATCAGTTGAGAGATTTTTCAATATATTAAGTTTAATAACAAATCAATTTCAATTGGTTGTGCAGCATTAACAAGTATCGCGCAGTCGTGCATACTCTACAAATATTTTCCATTTTTTTTGTGTTGTTGGCAGGTTGTTGTTTTGCCTGTCTTTTGGTGTAACATTTTTGCTTTTGGCCGTTTTGCAGCTTACGCAAAGTGCAGGACACTCTCTTCCTCTACCTCTTGCACCTCACCACACACACACACACACACACATACATACATAGATAGATATATGGGTGTTGTAAGTACATTTTCATATGCATGTGTGTGCTGCAGAGATACGTGAATTCAGATGATTCTCGCTCGCAGCTGCAGCTGTAGCTGAAGTTGAAACGGCTCAAATGGCCTGGCCAGGCCATCAAAGGCCAATCAATTAGCACCACACACACACACACACACTCTCTCTCGCATACTAACACACTCACAACTCGCACTCACACACGCTCGAATGTTGTTAAGCTTGGTTTGCTGGCTGCTTCATCGTTTGCATTGACGTGTTCTGAATTTTGCATTTTGGCCTAATAGTTTTTTCGCCTCTTTTTTTGTTTGGCAGGTTCGGACAACTTGACCCTTCAAATGCAGTCACCGTTTTTGGTTAGCGGGATCGAAGAGTGCAAGTGATAAGGCCGCTCTTATTGTAGATTAATTTCCAAATTATGCTTTACTAGCTTTTGCTTTTGCCTAACAAGTGACAAAGTAATAGTAATTAACTTTCGCTTTTCTAGGATCATTAGCTACTTAAGATCAATCTAGGTTAAGCACACTTTAATCGATAGTAAGTACAAATTATCGATAACAAAAACTACTGTTCATTTCCTAACTCCTGACTTTTTGTAAGCCAATTTGTTGTGAACATCAACAGCGAATTGAATAGATAAATACATATTTACACATCAGAGTAGGCTTAACATAGTTTAAGCGATAGTAAATGCAAACTACCGATAACAATCACAATTGAGCTCAAACTAAACTTGGATATGTTTTCCTTATTATTATTGGGGGTTACTTAATTCAATGTGGTGTGAGCATCGTCAGCTACTTAACACATAAATAGATATTAAAATTCCTATTTTTATCCTACTTTAATCGATAGTAAGTGCGTACTATCGATAACAACTAGATTTCAATTCAAACCTAATTTCCTTATGTTCCTACTATTATTGCTCGCTTCCTCTTTTTAATCATAAATCAGCTCTTGCTCGCTCTTCATTTAGATTGATTAATTTAGCAGAGATTGCATTTGTGTCGCTGTTGTTGCGATTTAAATTAATGACAAGACATTAGCAAGCGATTTATAAACACATTGTTCCAAATATTTTGACTGAAAACTGTCACAAACCCTAATCAAACTTTACTTTCGGTTTTTTTTCTGTGCTTATTTCTTTCTGTCTTTCTTTATTTAGCTTTTTTTTTAATTTCTATGATAAAAGTTTTGCACTCTTATTCTGAACCCTCGAGTTGACACAATTTTCCAGGCAATTTCTGAAATTACTTGAAGGGCCAACAAATTGAGATGTAGAGGAAAAGGAAATGGTGAGAGAAAAGGAGAGAGAGTGAGGGAGAGATGAAGCTGTGATAGACAGACAAAGGCGTGTGTCCCTTTGGCTCATCAATGAACCAATATGCATTCATTTTTAATACATTTCACGGCTAATTGTGCGAATCCTGCGGCCATAAGGCCACAAAGCTAATATCCTCACACACACACACAGAGTCGTATAGGGACAAGGACATCAGGTCCCAAATTGTCTTGAGGGTCCTTTACGGCACAAACAACGGTAAAAAGAATGAAAATGACAAGAACGAGGACGAGGACGAGAGAATGTGAACGAGTTGAAGTGGGGAAGGGGTTGGGGGCGGGGCGGGGCGCAGGTGAAGTGTGCTCGAGTGAGTCGCAAGACGATGGGCTAAAAGTCCTGGCTAAAGTCCGAGAGCTCGAAGGCCGCCGCCAGGCAACACTCGCACAACATTTTTCGGGATGACACAATATGTAACCGATACTTGGGAATGCCAGACGCAGAAGACGGCAACAGGAGGACAACAGTCGGGTAACAACACCTGTGTGTATATTGTGTATGTGCTGTCCTGTCCTGTGCGTATGCCCTAAAGCGTCCTTGCGTCCTCGCCTGACCTGCCGCCTCCTGCTTCCCATCGCCTCCCATCGTGTCCTGGGCAACACGAAAACGGCTCAAAGGATTACGGCGCTCTCTCTCGTGGGCTTCCCAACTGGCTGGAAACCTCATAAAAGTTATTGTTTTTCTACTTCATTATCTTTCAAAAGCAAAATTACGCCACGCCCACACAACAAACACCGGCAAGAGAGAGAACGAGAGAAGGGAAAAGTGTTTTCGTTTATGGTTTCATTTTACATGCCACTTGCCACTTGCCACAATGCCCAAGCGCCCATGTCCTGCCCCTCCTTCTCCTCCACTTTTAGCCAACTCCTAGATGCTTAAGCTCAGCTGTCAGGCATTTTGAAGGACAAGTGTAATGTTTAGACTTCCCACTCCACTTCCCCCCACTCTTCTTCACCACCTTCTTCGCTTTCACACTCCTTGGCAAGCGTGTCCAAGCTTATGTTTCGAAACTTTCTTATTGTTGTAGTTGTTATTGGGGGCTTCAGCTTCAACTTACCGAGCGCAAGACACTGTAAAATCTTCGTTCGTCCTTCGCTAACAATGGATCCCGATGACGAAGGATGCGTTGTAAAATGTGGCGCCTCCTGCTGTTGTTTTTGTTGCTGCACCAGTGGCTGCTGCTGTGGCGATTGTTGTTGTTGCTGTTGTTGCTGCTGTTGGGGTATAGCATCTGCAATGAAAGATAGTAGCACAATGATTAGCATTTTAGTTCAAGTTGCCAAACTGCCAAACGACCTTGACTAGACACTTGGCCATATCTATGTAGAAACACACACATAATGCCTAAACACTTGTCAGCATAAATATGTTAAATGGCCAACTGACAAATTAAATATACTTAGCTTGCTGAACGAAGGAAGACAGAAGATATAATTTAATATATTCTTAAATTATCTTACTTGAAAATTATAATAAAAGTATTTCTCTATAATTAGGCTTCACAATTACATTTCTCGACTGATTTTATTGGAAGCTATTAGATATGACTGAATGAAGCGAAATTATAAATACTAGCGATAGTAAACAATATTCGCATAGCGTGAAAAGAAGGCAATCGATAGTAGAAAATATCGTACAAACAAAAATCATTTAATCGATAGTGAAAACTATACTATAATGCAAAAAAAAAAAACATATAAAATGAAATAATATAATCGATAGTATTGAAGATTCGATTAAATCGAAAAGCACAATCGATAGTAATCGACACTTTTCTAAATATAAGCAATGCAATTGATAGCAATGAACACATGAATAAAATGGCCTCAAACTAAAGTCAGATTCGATCAAACTGGCTTTGCTGAAATTAATCGGTAGTAAATGTCAGATTATAATACAAAATTTATGTATAATCTTTTAACACAATAGATGCTCAAGATACTCAAGCACCTCTTGTAATACAATCGATAGTAATTAATACACGCAGACTGCAAAACCATGCAACCTAAACAATAGACTCGAATGTAGACAATTGAAGCTCGAAGAAAATTATTATTAATCTTAAATACAACTCGCATTGAATGGCTTCAATGTAAATTTAAATCAGATCAAGCTATTTTAGTTGCTGTAATCGATAGTAAATTGTGAGCTGCATTGCCTTACGCATTGCTCATTGCTCAGTTGCCCCGACTAAAGTAACTATAGAAAATGTGTTGCCAAGCATTTAATTGCAATATACGAGTACTCGGAAATTTGAAACAAAGAAGAAGAAGAAGCCAGTTAGGAGTAATTCTATCGTGACTACATTGATGCCAAGGGAATTGTTGGCCAGCTTTGTGTGTGCATTCACCGTGGGAGTAATGTTGAATGGGTTAAAAGGGACATGAAAATATGCGTAAACATTGCGTCATTAATCAAATTGCCAGCAAACAGGAGATGATTGTGTGTGTGTGTGTGTGCGGGTGTGTTTGTATGTGTCCAAAAGTCTAATCGATTCTAATTAAATGGCCAAAGGCATTACTCAAATCTCACAAATGGTAGTTATTATTTGTCCCAACCCCCTCCCCAGGCATTCGATTGCTGACTGCTGACTTGCTTCCTTCCTTCCTTTCGACAATCCTTCCTCTTCGAAGCAACTTGAGACTCTTGTGCTTCGGAGCCGATTACGGGCTAATTTTTGGCATAGCCTCAGCCTCAGCCACAGCTTCAGTCTGAGCTTGAGCCTTTTGTTAACGATTATGAATTGAATTCGGCTTGCCAATTATTGCATACATATTATAATTGATGAAGCCCAAAATGGGAATTGTCGACTCGACTCGACTCGGTTCGGCTCGATGATGAAGCCATTTACCATTCATCAGGTAATACTTGACACACATACGGACCCCCAAAAGATACGCAATTACAGATACAAATACAGATACAGCTCTACATATGATTTTTCTAATTATAACATACTATATTTTAGAGTTTAAGGCCGAGCTGAGCTCGGTCAGCAAAACTTGCAAAATTGCAATTTGAATAAATAAAATCGTTTGCGTATTATTTCATTGTTACACAGAGAGCAAAGCAAGGAATTTTGTGTATTTTATTTAATTTACAGACTATGCTATACTATGCTATATTACCATCCCCTCCTGCTGTCTCTCTATTTCTTTGTTATTGCTAATACTAGAAACGAGAACCAGAGACTCTTGCAGCGCGATTGTAATAAATCCAATAAATCCAAGTGACAACGGCACCCAGCACAAAAAAACAAAAAAAAAACACACACACACACAAAACATAAAGTGGCGGAGTATTTGGTTTGGGATTGAAATTGCGGGTGTTGTTGTTGTTTCATAAATATTGTTGCTGGTTGCTGGTTGGGTTGACCTGTTTGTGGGATTATAAATTCATTTTCATCGCACAAAACATGCAAATGTATTTTTGCACTTCTTTTTTAGTTGCTACTCCACAAACGTAAACGTAAACGTAACAAACGGGTCAACAAAATGTGCTATATCTGGCCATTGAAATCCACGCAAATTATTGGTTTATTTCTGATATCAAAAACATCAACAGCACAGCAAGAAGAAGAAGAACAACAAACAACAAGCAGAGTTAACATCAACAAGAGCTGCACTAACACAATTCCTACGTGTAGTTATTATTTTTATAGAAATTTTATTCTTTGATATGCAAAAAACTAGCGAGACAGAAAGATAGATAGAAGTATCTTTGCTTAATGCATTTCACTGCGCAACAGCTGAAAAGCTTCTGAATGACTTCGGAAATCATTTCAGCATTTATTATATTTGTAACAACCAATAAGATATGATTTTCTTTTTCTTGTATTTTGTGGCTAATCAATAACATTCATAAATTTATGTTTATTCATGACTTTTAGATACTTTGACAAGTAACTTATCAAATTGAAGATACAAAAGTATAACTTAACTGTTTGATTACACTTAAAACTGTATTGATTGCCTTATTTTTCGTTTAAAGTTTTAACAATGTACCTCAAGTTTATGTTAAAGCAACTTAAAGTGCAAAGAAATGTTTATCAGATAATTTACATCTTTCTTTACAGATCCTTATCACATAAAATAGGGAATTTAAAGACATTCTTAGGATCAAACTTATAATAAATACAATGCTGTGTATTTAAATGTATCTGATATAAATAACAATAATTATTACAGAAGTATCTTTAGAAATGTTCATCAAATACTTTGCAATGGGAAAGAAATGTGTAATAGCGAAAATAGTAACAAAAAAAATGCAGCATGTTTAAAAAGTATCTCGTCTAAAAGATACTTATTAAATCGAAGATAAGATCTATTTTAATTTGTGATTATATATATATATTGTATTAATGTTTACTGCACATTGAACGTAATGGGAGATATCGCAAAAGTATCTGTAAAATCGAAGATAAAAGTTTTCAAATTGAATATATTTATTATTTATTCAAGAATATTTATTGCAATAGGAGAGTCAAAAGTATCTCCAGATACTTGGCAAATAGAATTCAATGTATTTAAATGTATCCAATATTAACAATAATAATTGTTGCAGAAATATCTTTAGAAATGTGCATCAGATATGTTACTTTGATAGTCTAGACTAAATAATTAACCATCTACGATCATTCGCTTAATTACAATAATAAATAAAGTATTCATCACGATAGGAAAATATGTATGCAAGAGATATCGAAAAGTATGCTGCTGGCAGCATAGCTGAGATGCAAAAATTATCTGCAACGTGTGCTGATTGAGTTTATGGCAACGCAGCGCGATACGCACGCAACTCTCGCAACTAGCAATTGGCAATTGGCAACGGCGTGGAAAGTATCTCGGCGCATGCAGCTGCATCGATACATGCTCAAAACTATTTACAATAGATTGCACATAACTAGAAAACAGAAGCAACAAAAAAATGTATTTCAACGAATTCGATTGTGGCAAATATAGATTTGTTTTTATTAGCCTGCAGACAGACAAGAAGTTTGTGTTGAATCAGTTTATACCATAGAAGGTAGAAGGGTATTTTATAACTTTGTGAATGCAGGAAATGTGTGTAACTGGCAAATGGAGTCATCTCCGATCCTATAAAGTATACCATATATATTCTTGATCAGCGTCAACAACCGGGTTTTACTTGCTTTGGCTGGCAAGCTTGCATATTTTCCAATCGATGGTATATTTTGAATGAAATACTATATCAATATACCAAACATAGCCTTTAGTATATTTTAGTATTTTTGTGGTATTTTACCACGGGCAATGTGGTATATTTTGTACTGTACGGTATATCAACATATATATATTTTAGTATTTTTTGTGGCACTTTAGCTGTTTTGACTGACAATCTGGTATATTATGAATGAATTACTATATCAATATACCAAACATAGCCTTTAGTATATTTTAGTATTTTTGTGGTATAATTTGTACTGTACGGTATATTTTGAATGAAGTACTATATCAACATATACTAAAGGCTGTGTTTTTTATGCAGCCTTTAGTATATTTTAGTATTTTTTGTGGCACTTTAGCTGCTTTGACTGACAATCTGGTATATTATGAATGAAGTACTATATCAATAAACCAAATATGTCCGTTGGTATATTGTTAGTATTTCTGTGGTATATTTTTGGTATATTTGTAGATTATGGTCATATTGGAAATGACTAGCGGGTATCTCATAGTCGAGCACACTCGACTGCAACTTTCTCACTTGTGTTTTTTTTTTCTAGCTGCTGTTGGGATTTGCATATTTTTATGACCGCGTGTGTTGCAAATGTTGTTGCAACATGAAATGCGGTGCGCAACGTGTCGAGCAATTAATGGTCAAAATAACAAAATAGTTGCAACGCATATGGCCAACACATGTGGCACAAAGTTGGAAAAACAAAACCAAAAACAACGATGGCAAGGGGCAGAGAAATATTTATACGCATCGATGATTTTGTTGCCGCTGGTGGCTGTCAGTTAGTTAGTCACGTTAATAACTCGTTGCCAAAGATACGAAAGGACAAAGCGGGAGGGTGGGGAAGGTGCAACGTACAGAGTTGCCACCTGCCACAAAGAGCGAAGCGAAGCTCGCGGTTGGTCAGGCGAATGTTGCACAAAGCAGGCGTTAAATTGCCAACTGTGTGTGTGTGTGTGTGTGTGTGTGTGTGTGTCCGGCACACGCTCTTCAAATGCTACTTGCAACTTGCAACTTGCAACTTCTTGTGGTGGCCTCATTTGCTGCCCCTCTCGGTGCTTGTGGCAACCCTTTGTCCCGTCTATTTCACATCTCAATGTCTTTGAGGTTGCGGTTTTGTGCGCATGCGCAGCGTTTTCAATGGCTTCTCGGATATTTGATATCGCCACACACAACAAACACTCACGCACACCCACACACACATATGTATATATATAACTATGCCTGTGTTTATGTTCCCTCTCTCGCTATGCAAATTGCTGCTGCTATTTTTGTTGATGCGCTCAATTTACAGCACTTAGACACAGGTTGCTGCCTCTCCGCCTGCAGGACTTGTTGTGCCCGTTGACAGGAAACTGTGTCAGGCATTATGCCACACACACGCACCCACACACACCCACACACACACACACACACTTGATTGTCATCTCCCGTTGAGCTTTTGTTGAAATGTGTTTGCTTAACGTAAACGATGCCTCTGACAGAGTCTCCAGTTCTTCGGCTCTTGGTTCTCAATCTATGCCTCAGTGTGTTGCACGCTGTGCTCAAGTGGGCGACGTCCTTGCATCACTCTTGGTGTCTGATGTTAATGATGAACCACACACACACCAACACACCAACACACAATCTGCTTTCAACATAACTGCTGCACACATGTGTGCGGCATCTGCAATGAAATGCGATACGAATTTCATGCACTCTTTTCTCCTTCTTTTTTGTTCTGCAGGCAACACACACACATAAAGCAAGCTAATCGTTACGCTTTCTCCTCCTTTTCTCCATCTCACATTCTTTGCATCTATCTTTCAATTACCAATTTAACAGCCAAGCTGTTGCATTGCGCATATCAGCTCACTTATAGCTATTTTCATGTAACCGAGACTAACTGAGTAACTGCTGCCTGATTGCCAATCAATTACTTTGCCATTGGAATCTTCCTTACAATTCAGTTCTTTGCATTTTCATTGGCAGATAGAACTCTGAGAATTCTGAATTCTGATTGCCACAAGGACAAAGATTTAACGACTTCTTATTTATCGTTATTTTTAGTTTTGATATATTAAAACTATTTTTTTAATTGGGAGCAGAACAGTGCGGTATTATTCATAAAATATACCAAACTAATATACCACATAACTAAAATATACCGAAGTATATATTTGGTATATTGATATAGTAGTACTAAATGTAAAATATACCATAGATTATACAATATAACAAATTGTCAAGCAGATATGATTGCAGTTGGAGTTTTTGTGAAATTTTACAACAAATGTTTAAGGATTTTTCTCTAATAAAAAACATGCAGAAGTACAAAATACGTTCCCTAGTAATAAGTCAAGAGCAAAAGATTTTGAAGTCTAAGGAATAATTTTACGCAATCTAATTAAATTCTCATCTAAACTTTGTACATTTTTTCTTAGACTCCTAAAAGAATATTCTAGAAAAATAATAAACCAAAACTTTTAAAAGTGATTTAAGCTTGTAATTTGTAGTAATTTTATTATAATCAAATTTTCAAATATACAAAAAGACAAAAATACTAGAAGATTAGGAAATGAATAAAAAGTTGAAAACATAACACAAATTCGTTTAAAAGAACTTTCAACTTGCACTTCAAAATAATTGTGTTAGTATTTTTTTTTTAATCAAGCTGCCAATGCAATAACTTTGGGAATTATAAACTAGAAAACAGATGTGCAGGAATATATTTCCTTATTTTTTTTGGGGGTAGCAATCAAATCGCATTGAATTGCAACAGCAACAGAGAAAAAAGTAAACTTGAGCAAACAGTTTGAAGTGGTTTCACTTAGCAGCAGTCTTTATATTTATTTGCCCCTCGTGCTACGCTTCCCCCCTTTCTATCTTTCTCTATCACTCTACCCACAGTTTTCCCTCCTCTTTCCCCTCCTGTGCTATATGTGAGAAGCTGCCTTACAGATTGGATTAGGCACGAAGGAGTTGTTGGTGTCTGTGATAAAAGCAAACGTGTGTGCTCACGACTGTCAATCATTTTGACTGCTGGTGGCAAGCCGCACACACAGCACACAGCACACCACAGCACAGCACAGCACAGCACACAACACCGCACCGTACCACACCACAGCATAGAACACCGCACCACAGCACAGCACAGCATTCGCAGCAGCAGCAGCAGCAGCAAAAGTCTCTCAACTAATTTTCACATTGTCTGCCTGCAGCTTGAGGCACATCAATCAAATTTAACACTTTCCACAGACGTGTCTCTGTCTCTTTGCGTGTGTGTGTGTGTGAGTGTGTAGATGTGGGTGTGCGTGTGTGTGACTAGCTCGACATGACTTTTTTAGTGGTCATACTTGTTCTTATTCGGTTTGTTTGCGTTGTTTTCTCAACCCTTTTTTCCTCGAACTTGCGCACACAATGCGCATTTGATTAGCTCTATGTGTGTGCGTGTGTCTGAGTGTGTGTGTGTGTGTGTGATTGATTGATTGATTGAATCGATGCAGTTTAACGGTCTTTAAGTCTCGCTTCGCTCCTCGATGCGGGCGCAAAATGGGAAAATGGGAAACGAATGCTTTGCATATTGATGAGCTCATTAAATGCGTTTCAAAAAATAGAAGTGAAAATGCAGTTTTTCCCCTTCCCCCACCTCCCTCCTCCCTAGCGACGCGTGGAGATTTGCTTAATTACCGCCCAAAGGATCAATAAGCGCATTATTTATATGTGGCACGAAACGCGGTTGGCATCGCGCATCGCACATCGCAACACAATTTGTGGTGCAAGTTCCCCACCGACAAAAGAAAAATGGAAAGAATGGAAAGGAAAATAAAATAAGTGAGAGGTAGAGGGTAAATCCAGCGTATTTTCGGGTGACGTTGAAAACTTGCACTCGAGTGGCAATTGCATTCCCCGCTTTCAGTCTCCGTCTCCCTTGCTCCCTTTCTCCCTTCACCCACTCTTCCCCCTCCACTCTCTTCCCGTTCCCGTTTCATTTCCATTTCGAACCCGCGCCTGACACACAGCTGACGCTGTCACCATTGTCGTTTGTCACGGGACGCTGCTCTCACAAGCCACGTTCCTTTCCCTCCCCTTGCTACCCCCAAAGAGGTAGAGACGCCTCCGAGTTGCTTCTCCAGCTTCGACTTCTCTGTCTCCTTCCTTCGCTGCTCACGTCTCATAAATTTCTGCGCTGTCGCTCTGTCCGTCGCTTAATCCGTGCGCTCTTTGGTGCCACGTGAGAAATTGCACTTATCACTTTTACCCTCCCCTTCCCCCCCCCCTTCCTCTACCCGTCCCCCTTTCTCCTCTCGCCACTCTCTTCTGGTTGCATGCAACTTTTGTTTCATCTGCTTCCTAGTCTGCCGCCGCAACCGATTTACTTAATACTTTTCGGTATGCCGCCAGATTTTCACAGTTTCAACATTTGGTTAGCAATTCATTTTTTTGCTTTTTGTTAAACACAAGTTAACACGTCATTTTGTCAATCTATTTCCCAAAGCCAAAGAACACAAGCTGCTGCCAAGAATATCAAAGTGTAGAATTCTCAAAGCAAGCGAATTTCTGCTGTCAAAAAAACGAAAAATAAAAGAGAAAACTTTTGATTTAATTGCTAAGCAAACAAATTGATTTGGAATTAAAGTGTTGTCTTCCCAATTGCTGAAGAAGGCATTTTCTTAAGCAAATTAGAGCAAAATAATGCAAAAAATCAGCGTTCGTTGTTAATAATTATAATAATAATTAATCTTTTTTATATATAAGAAATTATTTGCTGATAATGTTCTACCTAAATATAATATGTTTTCTTCAGATATTTATTATATGTTGAATACACTCAAACTATTACCCACACTCTCTCACTTTTGGGGACTTTATAAATGTATATTTTAACATGCAATTATTGATATATTTATTGCTATTGGTTCTTTATAATCCGACTTGTAAATATTGACTAAAAATTCCAAAGAGAAGAGGAAGGAAAGGGAGGGGGAGGGGTTAAACAACAAGTAAGTAGCAAGCAAATAGTCAATGTCAAAGACGAAATCCGAAAATCAAATCAAGCGCAAATTGATGAGTTTACAATGTCCCAGTAGATTTCTGGTATTATAGCCGCAGTATTCCAATTTGCCAAGTAAACTCCCCCCAGGCAGGAAGCAAAGCCACAGTAAACTACAAAATACTACAAAATAAAAGAAAGAGACACAAAAAAAAAAAAAAACGAAGAAAGGAAAGGGAAATGGGAAATGGAAAAGGAATACACAAAAATTGTCAAGTTGCAAGAAGGACGACGACGACGACGACGACGATGAGGGAGCGAGTCAAGTGTGGCCAAGGGATAGTTCTCCTACTTAAATGACAGCTACTGACCGCACACACACTCACACCACAAACACACACACACATACAGTCGGTTGTTGTATGTAAATGTCTTGTGACAAATAAGTAAAAAGAGGAAGCAGCAATTGAAGGCAAAAAGGCGGCAGCACTTAAAGCCAAAACAAATAGGCCGCAGTTTCCAGCGCAGTCAACAGACTGAAACAGCAATAAAACGAGAAGAAGAAGAAGAGAAATAACAACAGCAACAACTACTACATAAACTACAAATATCAATTGGTTAGAAAGAAAGCAAAACTATTAAAATGCCATTCGAAATTCTTGGCACTTGGCAAAAAAAAAAAGAAAGACGAAGCGCTTAAAAAAACCAAGACGAAAGGCTCCACATAAACACACACACACACACACATGCACATACACATATATGTGGTGCACTTGTATGTGTGAGTGTGTGTTCGTGTCTTGTCTGCTTGCCAAGTAGCAGCAGCAGCAACAGCAAAAGCAACAACAAGTTGCGACAGAACGCTTTCGAAAAGCTCTTAAATTGATTCATTGAATTAAACATAAATCAATTTTCATTGAAATGCGAACAGAACACGCATAAATCGATAGGCAACTTCAAAATGTCTAAGCACATCGTATTTTTCCATTCTAATAAACTTAATAGCCAAGGTGTCTACAACATACAAATTGCAATCTTAATCCAGCTTATTTATACCATATTTCTGAGAAGTTTCACAAATTCGTTGCTGGAAAATTGTGAAATTAATTGGCTATGTTAATTGCATTGAACTCATTTGATTTGCATACTATCGTTTGCACTTAACATACTATCGATAATTGAATTTAATTTGCATGATTTCCTAACGACTCTATTGCCTGCCAAGCATTTGAGTTTCCTTTCGGCATAAATACAAAAAATATTATTTTTAAAGTTAATATTTATGATTAACTGTATTGCTTGTTAATGTAAACTAAAACTATCGTTTAAGGTTACTATCGATAATTAAATTTAATTAGTATGATTCACTATCTTTATTGACTGTTCCAGTTTTAAGTTTCCTATCGATATTTATATAAAATGAAATCATTATTATTGAATTTAATTTGTGTGTTAATGTAAACGCAAGATAACAATTGCGTTTACTTAGTAAACGATAGTAAACTTTACTAATCAAAGCATGTGATGAATTACTAACACTGTCGCAAACTATCGGTTGAGTTTACTATCGATATGTGCCACGATTGTCACACAAAGCTTCTTGTTGAATTTAATTTATGTTGTTGAATTATAATTTAGCCACATAAATATAAGATTGTTTGTTGGTATAGAACTCATAGAAGAATGATAAAAAGAGCAGTGTGCTATCTACATTAAAAATAAAGAATATAATGAAATTTTTATATTTTAAGTTACCGTTTAAAGTATCGAAACGAGTGTGAAATAAGCTGTAGCGATTATTTAAGCAAATTTATGAAAATACCTCCTTCAACTTTATGAAAATACTCTACAAATTCTAACTAAAAATATAATAATGCATAGCAGAGTGCAAGAGTTGTCACAAAAACAAGTTCAAACAACTTGCCAAGCTGAAGAGCTTATTGATTTTCACGGTACGTTTTAAATCTTGCTCGCCTCTTTTTTTTTTGGCAAAGAATTTAGTTGCTGCTAGTATTAAATAAAACGATAAGTATACACACACATTGATATATATATATATATATATATATATGTATATATATGAATATATATAGCACAAAAGTATTCAAGAAGTATGGCTTAATGTCGAGATGCCTTTGGCCATTGCTCGTCGTTGGACTTCTTTCTTCATTCGCTTCATTTTTATTTGTCGTATTTTTGTTGCTTGGCCAAAAATATGCGCGGGGTCTCTTCTTGACTGGACTTGGCTGCTGCTTGACTCATGTTTATTGAATTAATAAAAAACAATTTAAAGTCGAGACGACGTCGAGGCAATGGCGACAGCGATGGCAACCAACTTTGGCCTTGGCCATGGGGGCACAAATTGTGGTAAATTGTTATTTGTTATTGTTATCGTTATTTGGTTTAGATACAACCGCGGCAAGAAAGAAAGAATATTAACACAAAACAAAGCCAACACGAATAAATGAAGTCTCTTCTTTCAGAGCTTTAAAATCGAGACTCAGCTGCCAAGCGAACATATTTAACATAACATAGCTACCAAGATTATGCATAACATCGTATATCGTGGCCAAGCTACTTTGCTACACTTCGCTTTGCTCTAACCGGTTCTTTAGAGAGCTCATCTTTAGAGAAAATTCTCACGCCGCAGCTGTTGCAAGTTCAGGTTGTGTGTGTTGTGTTCACAGCACGCAACGCAAATTGCAAAGCATGCAATTTGTTAAATATATATTTAGTTGTTTTTTTTTTTAAAGCAGTTTCCTTTTCATTTCTATCATCATCAACATCATCGTGGCAATAATAAGCACCTGAAACACGCAGACAACTCTCACATAAATCCTTCAACAATAAAAAAAAGAATTAGTAAGAAAAAAGAAAAAGACCATGTAACTTGCCACCAGCTGAATCTTTATGTGCTAGCAACTAAGTTCCACATTAAATGACATCTGAATCAGTCAACAACAAGAAATAAACAGCAAATCCTCAACGTAAGCTGCTTCATCACAATTGCAAATCAAGTTCGCTGTGTGTATGTAACTTGCGACTTAAGAGTGATAACAAAGAGGTTTACAACTTGTCTCTCTTTTTCTTCCAATAGTGAAAAGTTATTAATTCTGAAGCTAGTTCTTTTCAACTAAAGTCAACTAAATGTTGAATGCAAATTAATGGCTATAATTCACTTAATATTAATCACAAATATTAATCAATTATATTTAGCATGCCCATTTTTATCCTTCCAATAACAATTTGCTGCCATCAACTATAAATTTCAATATACTATAATAGTAGCATAGTTATTTATTGTTCTGCAAATAATCACTTCCATTCCACTTCTCGACTAGATATTATACCGAATAAAAATATATATATAAATATATATTTACTAAGTTTTCTTATGAATTAAAAAAAAAATAAAAAAAATACTAACTCACTCCTTGCGTTTACTGACAATCTGGCATATTTTTGACTTTATAGTATATTTAGAATTTCAGCGATATACCAAATATGACCTTCGGTATATGTTTACTATGTTTATGGTATATTATTTTGAAAATTTAAAAAATAATACCGCACTGTTTTGCTTTTATTTAAAATTAATTGCGGTAACTTTCTTACTTATTTGTATTCAACTATTTTATTTGAACTAAATCTTATGACAAATCGGGTCTTTGCTGCTCTTACTGACAATATGGTATATTTTCTCGTCTATGGTAAATTTAAAATGTGGTGCTTTAGCGATGCACTAAGTATGACCTTCGGTATAATCGAATGTCGTACTTCATCGATATACTAAATGTGGGATTTGGTATATCTTAGTATAAAATTCGTTATGTTTAATTATCCATGAGCAACAATGTTTCAAATAATATTTATGTGAAGTCCATTTTTATTACAACGCTGTCTTATCACAATTTGTTGCTTTTACTATAGATTTCAATAAATTTTAGTGTACAATAAATATATCAATATGAATTTATAATTTTAATAATAATTTATAGTATTTTGAACTTTTCTTAACACTTAGCCAAGTTAAATTATTTTTATTGGCTGTTAAATCTATCAATTTTAGTAGCTACATTTTCTTTGGCGTTGTCGATGGCCTAAAACTTGAATTAATTGTGGCTTGTCGCAGCTGAGCAAACTATTTGGGAAATCTAAAACATCTTTTAGTTTTGCAAGTGACAATTGTGGCCAACTTAATGCCCCAAAGGCGCTCTTGAATCAACACTATATTATTTAATATTTCTCTCTCGCTCTCTCTTGCTCTAGCCTGCCAGGCATTTGAGTGGGTGGAGAGGGGCGGGGAGTTGGTGGCAGGTAAGTTATGCGCTGCTTTTTCATGCTGCCTTCTTCTTGTTTATTTGTGCTTTTCTTTTAATATAATTTTCAACAATTGTCTCTTGTTTGGTTTCATTTGCTTTCATTTCGTTTGGTTAGGTTTCCATTCTCTCTCTCTCTCTCTCTCTCCCTCTACCCCGCGGGCAATTCTCCTCCCTCGCATTCTCCCCCTTTTTTTTTTTGCCTCGTTCAACGTTTGTTTTATTTATGTAGTTTGTTCTCAGAAGTCTTTCAATGCTGCCTTCTTGTTGTAGTTGCTGTTGTTTTTTTTTTCTCTCTCTGCGTTGTTATTGTTATTTTTGTTGCTTTAGTTGTAGGTATAGTTCTTGTTGTTGTTGTTGTTGCCTGGGCAACATGTTCCCATGTAGCAACATGCACTTTTGCTCCCCAACCATTAAACGGGTCTTTCACTTTTGGCTATATTCCACCTCAACTTGACTTCCAGTTGTGCTTACGATACTCATTACGTATTATACTTCAAATGGGTATTTTAGTTTTATTAGATTTAAATTTCAACTTTATATTAGCACAAAATAAAAGAAACATATCTATTTGATATTTGATATTCCTTTATTACAAAACAATAATAATAATACTTAATGCTTTTCAAAAAGAATTAAACATTCTTTTGATCAGATTATCAAAAAGCAGCAATAAACAAAATAACTAAACTAACACAGAACTAAGTAGGGAATAAATTCAATATTTAATTTCTTTGGATTACTCAACAATAAAATTAATGTTACAAACTATTCCTCCAAAAAAACGAGTTGTGAAAAGAATTAAGAGATTATAATGTATAATCTTTACATTGTATATAGTTTCAAAAAGAATTAAGTATCTTCTTACATTAGCAACAACTAAACTAAACTAAAGAACTAAACCAACTTAGTAAAAAGCTTTCGCAAAAAACACTCAAAAGATTTATCATCAATTTGCCAAGTAATTTATGATAAAAAACTTTATTTCGATTGGTTGATAATCAACTCTCGAGTATAAATTCGAAACGTGCGCACTTCTCTCCAACTTTTTTTATTATTATTTTGTATTTTCTCAGTTTCAAGTTAGTTGCTGTGTGTGTTAAGCTTCTCGGAATTATAATACTACAAATACATAATTTTTATTTTATGACTACTCGTTGTGTTTTTCTTGTTGTTTGTTGTTGTTGTTGTTGTTGTGGTTGCTGCTACCGACTTTTTTTTTGCCTTTGTCTGCGAGCCCTTTTATTGCTCATTTGCTTACTTGCTGTTGTTCGCCCTCATTGTTATTGCTACAAATAGTTGTTACTATTCTCGTTTCTTTGGAATCGCTTCAGCCATGAGAGTTTATCAAATTGTAGAACAACTTGTAAGCTCAGTCAAATTAGCGTTGCATGAGAATCCAACAACAACAACAGCAACAACAAAAATACAAAATAAAAATAATGAGCCGGCGGCCTCCATTATTCCACTTGATCATTCTATTACATCGCCGAAGGCAGTATCCAAAAGGGGCGAACAGGAAGGAAGGAAGGGAGAATTAAGTATTTTTACACTGCATTTGCCTATCAAGTCTGTAAGATTGCAGCACTTGAGTTAGCTCAGAGTCTGGCTAAAGCCTTTAATGTGCATAGTTTATTAATATTCTTTCTTTGAATTGAGGTAGTAAGGAAAATACAAAAATAAACTAAGAGCTTTTACTAGTTAAACAAAAAAAGTATTGAATGAAATAAGAAATAATGTGTAATTTCTTTATTTGAATTGAAGTAGAAATAAAAAAGCAAAATTAGAAAATATTTATTGATCAGTTGAAATTGCTAGTTAAATTCTGTATTATATTTTGAATCATGCGATTTATAAAAACGAAAACAAAGGAATGGATATTGATTATCTAAAATTTATCTATAATATTTTGTACAATATTTTTCATTCAGTTAATCTGAACTGCAACTTTTGGTACGTGTAAAATTGCAGTATTTATGATTCCTGAAAATTTGGTCACATAAAAATGGTAGAAGTTATAAAAGAAATGCTTTGGTATAATAAAAAAACGTCATTGCAATGTGATCTTAGTTGCTCAAACTAACAATCTGGTATATTTTCACCTCTATGGTATATTTCGAATGAAGCACTTAATTGATATACTAAATTTGACATTTGGTATATCTCGAATGTAGTACTTAATCGATATACTAAATATGACCTTCGGTATATTTTTAGTATTTTTCTGGTATATTTTTGATATATTTGTAGTGCATATCTAACAATCGAACACACTCGACTGTAGTTTTCTTACTCGTTTTTCATTGTTGAATACGTTTGCTTATTTCGCTTCCCTTGCTATCATTCTTAAAAAGAGTGTTCTACTCATTATAAAGAAAAAGAAAAATGTATAATATGCTAATAAATTTGTTCCTTGTGCTTTTCTTTGAGTGTAGCTTACAGTTCTTCCTGTTTCATGCACTCAAATTCATCAAGTTGTTGCTGTCGCCCAAACAAGGTCGCTTCACTCAGCGGCAACAACAATGGCAACAACAACAACAACTGGCAATGCAATGGCAACATAATTAGCGCATTTCCCTGCGACTGAAACTACAGCAACAGCAACAACAACAATCATTGTCGCTGTCGTTGTCTTCAGCAACTTCATCGTCCGTGTCTCGAGAGCGAGAGAGGCGACACCCACCCAAGTGGCAAGGCACTTCACAGACAGACACACACATACATGCAACCAACATCCAGCTTGCAACTTGCAACTGCATTTCCGGCTGCTGGCGGCGCTTGCGACGTGACATTGAAACAATGCCAAGAGAGAGAGCGCAGAGAGAAGGATGAGAGAGTGGAGACGGAAGAAAAAAGAGGAGGGGGAGGAGGAAGAGACGTGCTGCCAGCTGTTGGCTGTGGCAGCCACAGGCTATTGCTGCTGCTGCTCTTCATCTTCAACAACTCATGTGTGCTGTCATATTCTCAGTCTCAGTCTCAGCCTCCACCTCCTTATGCATTATAATTAAGTTCTGTTCTGTGGCACGCAAACATCTTGCAACAGCTGCCCCCCGGCTCTAGCCACAATTTACAGCTCGATTGACGCTGGCTCAGATTACCGAAAAGCAAACACGGCTTCAACTCTGTTTTCAATCTGCTGCAGCTAGCACCTTTTGCTGATCTTGCCGCTGCCCTTTTGCCACTTGCAACGCCGCCCACACACTCTGCAGGAAAAAAAAAATGAAGTTGCCACAACAATTGGAAAGCAATGGAAAGCAAATCGAAAAAAAAAGCGCAACCGCTAATTGAGCAAAGCAATTTATTTTCTTGCTTGGATTTTTCTCTAGCATTCCGCTTAGCAAAACCACCAACTGCTGTTGCAACAGCAGCAGCAGCAGCAGCGACTGTGGCAGCAGCAACTGCTGCGATATCGGTGGCCAGTTTTATTAAACGAGAGCTGCTCTGAGGTTTGGCGGTTTCGGTGGTGAAGCTGCGATATTGATTTCAAAAATTGTTCTAACCAAATTTTCGCAGAGAACGAAGCCAATGAGCTGTAACCCAAACGCAGTGCTTCTCAAACTGTGTACAGTGAAGGTCAGTTAAGTAGCAACATCATCAAATTGAAATCCAACGCACAGCTCAGATTCAGTTTCTAGTCAACTTGCGTGTAAACAAAAAAAAAAACAAGAATAGATTCTGTTTACAGACTCCTCCTCGCCACATGTATATTAAAATAGAAGTTTACATTACATCAATCTCTGGAGACTATTAAAGCACGTTTCATAGCATTTCTTTCGACTTCCAACTAAATTTCTAAGTTAATTTCATTAATCTCCATGGATTTTGAAGTCTTCAGGCGCACATTGAAATTGAAATTGAAATTCACAATAATTTGGTTATTTTTAGAGCTTAATCGATTTTTCAAGTTTATTTCTGAATATTGATATCTTTGACCTCAACAATTGTATCAAATTATTACGCCACAGATTCATCATTGATTTTATTATTCTTCATGGAATTAGATGGCTTCAGAAAACTCGAAACTAAACACATTAAAAAAGCTAGAATTTCCAAAAATTTTGTTATTTTTAGAGCTTAATCGATTTTTATTTCTATAATCTATAAAATACTTTTCTTGATTTCTAAATATTGATATCTTTGATTGACACAGATTCGACATTGATTTCATTAATTTATTCAGAGAACACTAAACAAAATTTTGTTATTTTTAGATCCTAAACAAATTTCCATTTACACACCCAAAAAGTATATAGTTCACTTTCGAGTATCAATAACTTTAGCATCAAATTACATTCTATACAATTCGATCATAATCATAATTTTTGCGCATAGTCTGCACCATTCTCGTTTATATATTCATTAGCCTTTTGTTCGGTTTTGTGGAATTCCAAATAGCATATTCGCTGTGGTCTCATAAAAGCAACAAAAGACTGAGAGAGAGAGAACAAAATAACGCAAGTTGCATTAACCCAATTCGCCAGCAAACTCGATTTCACAATTCTGACAGTCTTTTGGCCCCACAAGGCAAAAAAAGAATTTAATGCGATAATTTTTCTAAACAATTTGCAAATTTGTGCTGTTCTTATAATTAAACGCAACAATTTGCGGCAAAAGCAAAAGTGAAAGAAAACCAACGAAAAATAAAGAACGAAGGAATTAAAAATAACAAGCTAATGCATTGTTGTATGCACAAAGGAAGGAGGAAAGTATGGATGACGGCCTGAGGACTGGGGAATGTGCAGATAACCCATTTATGCTGATGCTGTGGCTGTTGCTGTGGCTGCAGCGCGTTGTTGTTGCAGCTGATGATGATTTCGAGGAAATGGACTATAAATATGTGTTGTTTATTTAACAAGAGGCTGCCGCTCTCGATTGCAATGCACTCCTCGAGTGAACTATGCGGGGCGAGAGGGTGACGAAAGTAAATCTTGAATGTGGGAATATATGCACTAGACTAGAAATTGATTGCTGACCATTTTTGGAACGGAGTAAAGCAACTTTGTGGCGCATTTAGTAAACAAAGTTTGCCAGGCAAGTTTGACATATTCGGCAATAATAATTTTTATATTAAAAAATGTGCAGCTCATAGAATGTTATTAATTTTCTTTTGAAAAGTGAAGTTTATTTGTATTAATTTCATTTCAAATTTATTATGTTTGCTTCGATCTTCTTTTTATTACATAATCCGACATATTAAAATTTTCATTCTAACTTCGCCTCTTATCGATTATATACTTCTTTTACTTTTACATTTGATAGTTTTCTAATTTGCATAGTTTTATTATTTAAATTTGAATTATAATCTTCATAATTACTGACTACCTTTATGTTAAGTATTGAGTTGAAAGACTTCTTGAAAGGATTTCAAGTGATTCTATTTTAATACTTTTTATAGTTGAAGTGTTTGTTATACCCTGTAAACAGACTGATCTTTAAACAACGCACTTGCCTGCCACGTTGCCACCAAAAGCGAACTGTAAACAGAGAGAGCGAGAGAGAGAGAGAGAGAGCAAGAGGCAGGCAGTCAGTCAGGCTTAAATAAATGCTGAAATTTATGTTGCAGGTCAGCCAGGCAGCCAGTGAGGCAGCTAAAACAAAGGCAATCAGCGCCACATGGACCAGAAGTGGCATGCAACAAAAAGCACAAGCATGCCAGTAACTGAAGCTGAAGTCGAAGCTGAAGCTGAAACTGAAGCTGGGGCAGCAACGGCAGCAGAAGAAGCAGAACAAGTAAATCAGGTTTTTGGCCAACGTCAACGTATTAACCTTTGTGAGCTGTTGTTGATTGTTGTTGCAAGAGCAGCAGCAACAAGAGCAACAACAACTACTGCTGCTGCTGCTGCTGCTGTTGAATTATTTCAAACATTTCATTTCATATATAATAAGAGTGCTGTGGCAAGTCGAATCGAGTCGTGTTGCAGTTGCAGCTGCAGCAGCAGCAGCAGCAAAGCTTTTGCTTTCGACTTGGCTGCAAACTTCAGCTGGGTGTTTAGTGCCCGCTGGTGGCAAGTGGCGCGCACGATTACACGAACACACACACACACACACATGCCCCTCTCCTCCTCTAGCACCTTTTTGCAACTCCAACTCTGAGTGCAGTGCAGCTTGCAGTTCTCACATGCACAAGGCACAAGGCTTTTGAGGTCGCCCCAGGGGTCGCCACCTGCCCCCTGTCTCACGCCTCAGCCTCATGCCACAGCATGCCCCTTCTAGTGGCAGGGTCAGTTTCATGTGTGCGCAACTAAAAGTGGCACAGAGTGAACGATCGCTGGACGAACTCCTTGGCTCGTTGGCTGCACAAAGCGCCAAGTGTCGATAGCATAACAAAAAAAAACATAAAAAAAGAACACGAACAAGCAAAACATTGAGCAATGTTGCAACACATACATACACATACATATATATTTATTTTGTTCAATTTGCCTTTTTTGTTTTGCTCTTGTTCTTTTGTTCTGTTTCTGCGTCTCTCTCTTCCACTTCTTCTATATTGGCTTTTCTTTTGTGTGGCACAATCATTTTAACCCAAATTGTTGTTGCCACTGTTGCATTGCAATTTTTAGTTTGCCACATGAAATATGTGTCGCTTAGCTCAGTGCCAGACAACCAACCAAAGGCGGCAACGCTTGACATTTCGCTTCACTTCACTTCGCTTCGCTTCGCTTTGCTTTTAGCAACAAGCCACAAAATCTCCGACAACAACAACAACAACAACGACAACGACAAGAACTTTAGCAGATAAATATTAACTTTTTCTTTCGGTGCGTGCATCATTTTCACTCGCTGTGACATTATCGCTGTGCCACACTGGGCAACTGGGCAACTGGGCGACTCAACCAAGGCATTGACAGCTGCCCTTTTCAGTTGACAACTGGGATTGTGCACCAAAGATGCACTTGACAATGTTAAATAAATGGCAGCGCATTAATAATTAAAACACACTGAGCACAAATAGTCTATCGACTGTTGCCGGTTTATCGATATTACAATATACAAAAATTAAGCTATTTTCATGCATTTATTTCGGTGAATAGGAATATCAAATAGTGTCTGTTTTGTCGCTAATTTTGTTATTATGCATATGAAAAATAGAGATTCAATTTACAAACAATCGATCTAACTATCGATAGTAAATTGACTATCGATAGCATCATCTATGCAAGATTGAAATTCAAACATAAACCAGTTGACGAAATCATTTGATATAATTATCGATAGTACATTAACTAGCGATAGTAACATATATGTGTGATCCGAATTGAAATGATTATATATTTGTAACATGCAAACATAAGGAAACCGATAGCAAATAATTGGACTTAAGTATCGATCGTACTATCGACAGCATCATCTAAGTAAAATTGAAATGGAAGTATATGTAAATCGTTAATATTTAAATATATTAACACAACAATATATAATTATCGATAGTACGTTAACTACCGATAACAGCACATATGTATGATCCAAATTAAACATATATTTTCATATGTTTATGCAACATATCCTGCCATCAATAACAAACTATTCGATTTAATTATCGATTGTCTATTAACTATCGATAGTATCATAAAATCACAATTTCATAAACATGTACTCCTATGTAAATAACCGATATGTGTCCCAATTTATCAATAACTCAATCACATATAACAAATTTTCCTAATTTGAAATAATTGCGAAACGAATTCACATCTATTAATCAATCAATGGCATGTAAAGTGCTCTGACCGCATCCACATTCGATAAGTGTATCGAATTGAAATAAAACGCAATAGTTTGCATTAAAAGCGTGTAGCAAGCGTTGACAGCAGCAAATTGCAGATGAGCAGCACTTGCAACTTGTTGTTGTTGTTGTGGGGAGAGACGCCCTTCATTTCTATCGAGATGAACTGCAATCGAATGTGTAATGGCAAAACGCTTGCCCAACACTTGAAGCAGACATTTATCTCGCGCACACTCTCGAAAAAACTGGAAAATGGGGCAACTGCTTACAAACAGTAATAATAATAATAATAATAAGAATAATAAGAAAGTCATCAAAACGCTGCACTAAACACATTTCCTGCTTAATGCACTCACTGGGAAATCCCCCTACCAAAAATAAACTAAATAAACAAGATGAGAGCGAGTGCTAGTATATATAGTATATACTAGATATAGTATATATAATATTATGACCAAGTGTTGATGCACGCCTGGCGAATCGTAAAACTTGTTTTATATTCGACAATTTCATTCGCCAAAGCAAATAGTAGTAATAAATACAAACACAACTTGCTCAACTTTTTTCACCTTATGACAAACGAGGGAGAGACGAAGACGAAGACGATGACGAGATGCGATGCCAAATGCAGCACAATTTATAGTTTAAAAAAACATGTGTGGCAATCGCTTTTTCAGTTCGAGTTCATTAAAGAGTGAAGCATTAAATTTCATCTAACGAAAGATGAACCCTTTTGAGTCAGCCTCGAAATTTACAGGGTATACAGAAGATTAACTACTGCTCAACTACAGCTTGCTAACTGTTTCAATTATTATTAAGAATTTGTATCTTGTTTCGCTTTGAGTATGAGCACTTTTTGGCATTTGGCTGCCAATTGTGCGGGTCGTGTTGCATGCTGCAGGCAGGAAGGCAGCTAGACGCAAAGCAAGGATAAGCCAAGGAAAGAGGGCAAGGGGAACCCCATTGAAGTGTCTTAATTTAGTTTGAACGATGAAGATGATGACGACGATGACGACGACGTCGGACGTCAGATGTCTGGCGGCGGCAATCAGAGCAATCAGGCAATTCAATCAGCCAGCCAACAGACGGCGTAACAGCACAGCAGCCAGTCCTCCTTTCTCCTTTCCCCTTCCCCTCCACCTCCTCTCTCTCTCACTGCTGTTGCCCCAAGTCATGGCGACGGCGACGGCGACAGCGGCAATAATGTAGTCGCATCTGGACTGGGGGATACAACATACACTGAGAGAAATTACTTTCGAAGAAAGAGTATCAAATCAAGACGAAAAACTAAATCAAATTTAAGACGACAAATATTCCTATTTTCTGTATTTTTTTCTCATTTCAGAAGGCATACAAAAAACATGAAGAATCCTTTACAAAATTTATAAACTCTTAAATCAAAATGCTTATTAAAAGATTCTAAAATATATGGTTTTTTGGGCTGAGAACTTTTGTTCTATTATAAAAGGTTTTAAACAATGTATAATCTGGTTTTAAGATGTGAAATTTGTTGTTTTACATTCGAAATTGTTCAACATTTAATAATCGTGTTTATAGACTGGAAAGTTCTTTAAAAATATAGTTTTACGATTGGGATTTTTTGTTTCATTTCGGAAAGTATTAAACATTTCATTAGAGAAACTATTCGAAACTGTTAAACATTTAATAAATATGTTGTGAGAGTAAAAAACTTCTTCTAAATTACAAGAATTTTTTTTTGATAAGACTTAAATTTTTATTTCACAATACAAATATAGCACATGTGAAGCACTTTAAAAATCTAAAGCTAGAATCAAATTTGATTGAAAAGCAATTCTATGGCATTTAATAATACAGTTTTGAGGCGGAAAGTTTTTATTTTATAATGCATACTCCTAAGCCAAAAACATATCATAGTTTAAGATAGAAATTCTTATATTCAAAATCTTTTCTAAACACATAAAATATAGTTAAAATAATTCCTGTTTTAAGAGCGTAATTAAAAGAAATTCTATGTTATTTAATAATCAAGTTTTGAGAAAGAAAATTCTTCATTGAAGAAGCTAAATTTAATCCGAAAGCATTTCATATTTTAAGATTGAAATTCCGATTAACGAAATCTTTGCTAGGCACTTAAAATACAATTCCTGTTTTTAGAGCATAATTTCTTTCACTGTGTGAATTCAGAACTCTAGACTGCAGACATGTTGCAACATGCACATACGTGTCTCTCTCTCTCTCTCTCTCTGTGTGTGTGTGTGTGTGCCTGGAAGGATTTAGTTGTCTTTGGGCTGAGCTGGCGTCGAGCTGCTCGCAAAACTTTTGCCGAATGAACCCCAGCAGTAGGAACAAGTTGTTGACAACAACGGCAAAAGTGTGCAACACACACACATGTGTGTATATGTGTGTGTGTGTTGCAAAGTTGCGCCTTGACGCATAATTCCTAAATAAGTGCACGAAGAAATGAGAGGGAGAGAGTGAGTGAGTAAAAGAGATAGAACGCTGCTGAGTGCAGTCAACTTTTGTTGTTATCGCTTGCCTTGCCTCTTGTCTGACAGCCAAAAGTTATATGCCCCCCGCTCCCCTCCCTCGTCGCACACACACTCAGCAGAACAACTCGACAACTGCTCGACGCTGGGCGATAAGCAGCTGTGTTTTTATTTTAATTAACGCATCCAAGTGCAACGCACATTGAAAATGGAAGCTGCCCTCAAGCGCCTGAAGAGGGGAAATACACGAATGCTGTTGCGTTTGCTGTTGCTATTGCTGTTGCAGCTGGGGCACATTTATGGTGCATCTTATCTAATTATAAAAACAAAGTCATTGAGAGGAGAAAAATACAAGAAAAAAAAACATCAACGTAAGACTAAGAGATACCCCTTAAATTTAAAGGTAAAGTTATGCAAATGGAATGCAAGCAAACAACTTTTCGTGTACCGAAAAGATTGCGTTGTGCAATTTACAGGCAGCTATAAAGTAATAGACTTCAAGCACACAGCTCATTAGCATTGCATTTAAATGCTATGCAAATCTAAAGCGATCTGTTTACAGGGTATATCAAGAAGCTGACCTAGGCTAATTGCCTAAATAACAGCAAACAAGCGACAAGGACACAACAATAAAAGATGCAACACCAAAGGCAGTGAAAAAACTGAGAAAAAAAAAAAGAAACCAAAACGAGAGAGAGAGAAATGTTGGCTAAAAAGAAAGCTCTTTGCAGAAGCAGATTTATTCATGACTGAATGAATGAATGAATGAATCATCAAGCAAAAGGGTTTATTTCAAAGCTCTCGCCTCCGGTTGCTGTTGCTGTTGTCGAGTGCTTGTTGTTGTTGCCAAAGATTAAAGCAACAAAACTTGGACAAAACAAACAAAAGCTGCTCAAGCAAAAACAACTCACTCTTCTCCCCAAAAATACGAACTGCGGTAATATGGAAATCAGCTTAACTGTATATTTCCCAAATATTGATTTATACTATATATATAAAAAGCAGAAATGTCAAAATGTGCAAAATTTGTCAACTGGCAAATGGACGTAAGACGAAAGTCTCTCTCAGCCAGCAGATCATTAGCCAAGGCAACAAACAAACGGGGAAAAAACATATTCACTTGCAATATGAATGAATGAATAACTTGCTACGAATACGTTCTCCATTCAATGGCCAAATGCTAATTCGTCTCAATCAATTTAAGTTTACCAAATTAGATGGCAATTTGGCCGTAATGACAACGACAACCGCAAAGAAGAAGCAGATGTGCAACTGAAGTAGTTACCACGAGTGAAAGAGTAACCAAGAGAGAGAGAGAAAGAAAGAGAGAGAGACGCTGGCAAAAGGAGCAATTACTGTGCAACAAATGTGCCCCACACTCAGCTCCCCACCGCCTTCCCCTTTGTGCACCTGCTGTTGAAAAAAATATGTATTTTTATATTTGCATCAAATATTTTGTATACAAAAAATGGAGAGAAAAGTGTAAGCAAACATAACTCAGGAAGCAACAACTGTCTGTTGGACATATGCCATGTGTGCGTGTATGTGTGTGTTTTTGCATTTGTGTGTGTGTATGAGTGTGTGTGTGCAGTCAGCAACCCCTTAAAGTGCATTTTTCAACTGATTTTGCAGTCGAACAAACCTTCACATTTTTTCCATTTGCAATTACACACACATCTAAAGTGGGAGCATTGCTCTCTCTCTCTCTCTCTCTCTCTATCTCTCTTCCCCCTTGCTGTCTCTTTCCCACTCCGCTTGGACCACTCAAGCATAAACAACTCTTGAAGCGGACAACGATTGAAATGATGCGCCAATTATGTGCTCAAAACATATTTTAAAATGTTCTTAAAACGAGTGAAAGAGAAGCAAAACGAAAAAAAAATAAATAAATAAATTAATGCTCATTTGCATAATGAACTGATTTGATTTGACGCAAGCTGAACGACTAACAAATACCTGTACTTTATATTGAAACAGCAAATTTAGAGGCAATTATCAAGTTATTGAAACAGTCCAAAAATTAATTTGTTTTTTTATTTCAGTATTTATTTACTTTCAGTATTTATAACTTTAAGCATTTTTTTTTTAGTTTTATTACCTTTAGTATCTATAAATTTCAGTATTTTTACATTTAGTATTTATTACTTTTAGTATTTATTTATTTTCAGTATTTATAACTTTAAGCATTTTTTGTTTTTAGTATTTATTACCTTTAGTATTTATAACTTGCAGTATTTTACTTTTAATATTTATTTACATTTAGTATTTATTTACTTTCACTATTTATAATTATTAGTATTTTTTGTTTTTAGTATGCATTAGTATCCTTTAGTATCTATAAATTGCAGTATTTTTACATTTAGTATCTATTACTTTCAGTATTTATTTACTTTTAGTATTTATAAGTTTTAGTATTTTTTGTTTTTAGTATTTATTACCTTAAGGATCTATAATTTGCAGTATTTTTAGTATTTATTTGGCTTTATTTTTAACTTTTAGTATTTATTTAAATATAGTATTCAGTTACTTTTAGTACTTAGTTACTTTTACAATTAGTCGCGCTCTAAAGTATGCTAAGCTTTTGCGCTCAAAATGTCTGTCAGACTGGCATATATCCTGCAAAGTGCAGAGTATTCACAAGTGGCCACTAAATGCTCAAGTTGAGCCGGATGCGACTGCTGTTGTCAATGCGGTGGTGGTGGTGGTGGGGTGTGGATGGTTGCCACATCATCGACAACGACGACTAATTCATTTTAAATCAAAATGCAAAATGAATTTGTGGCGAGACAAATTGATGAATAGCATTCGATAGATTGAATGAATGGAATCGAATGGAATGAGCAAATGATGCTGCTGTTGTTTGCAATGTGTTAACTATTTAATGACTGCATTAAATGCAACTGCAACAGAGCGAGAGAGAAAGAGAAGGAGGGAGATTCGAGTTGGGGCAAAACAAGCTAAAAAGCGCCACGTTTGCTTGTCAATTGCGAATAAGATGAATGCATATCAATCACACTACTAAACTACAAAACACACACACTACACACATACACCTAATACACACACAATCACACACATACCTATAACAGTGACTGGCGAAACTTACAAATGAGAATTTCATTGAGCAACTTTTTGCCAATGGGAAATGAAAATGGTTTACAGCCAAAAAAAAAAACAGCAAAACACATTTTCAGGCAAATCAACACGGTTTTGTTGTGCGTGTGTGTGTGTGTGTGTGTGTAGTTATGTGGCACTCTGCTTCTTCTTCTTCGTCCTATTGTTGTTGTTGCTGATTGAATTGTGCGCACCGAAAAGTCGAAAAGTTTTCAACGAGCTTCTAACATCGAATGCCGCTTTGCATGTGTTAGTTGTGTGTGTATTAGTGTGTGTGACTGTGTGTTTGTGTGCTTCTATCATGAATATAAAATGAAAACTTTACACACTCAAGCAACTTTTTTGCCGAGCTCAACACACAACAAGCTGCTCTCTAAAAAGCTAACCCAGCAACAACTTCGCGACATTGACTTTGAAAATTAGTTTTACTTAACAGCCAAGTGGAAAACGCACACACGCACACACACACACACACACACACACACACACACAAATATATATATAGAGGCCAAAATTAGCCACGCAACCACAACTCTGAGCCACCCTCAAACGTCTCTCCCTCTCTCTCTCATTCTCTGCTCACAAATTGGCTTTGTTAATTAGCAATAAAGCGCTGCTAACCAGAAACCATTTCCCTCTCGCTTCCTCCTCTCCTCTCTCTTTCGCTTGCTAGAAATGATTAACGATTGTCACAGGTAACGAATATAAATGCCTCTAAAAAACGTTCTTCATTTCCCAGTCCCAGTTTTACATATGCGCTTCTTTAATAGCTTAGCGATTTTATTAAATTTCATTAAATGAATTTGATTTCACTTCAATCCAATATTAACGAAATTGTAACATATTTATTTGCATTTCGCTGGCGGCTATGAAAAATCCATAAAAACATTTAACTATCCGTTGAACAAAAAACTTGACTTTTTCAGCAGCAAACAAATAAATGTGCCAAATAAAATGCGTTCAAAGGCTTCATAAAAATTGATTACATCTACTTGGCAACACAATATCAAATATTCAAGCTGATTTTTTTCGAACAAGTAATAATCAAATTATTATTATTATAGAATGCGCTTTTTAACTATTAATCTGTGCATAAAAACATTAAATATATTTTATTAATTCTTAGCGCAATGAATTGTAATTCAATTTAGTGACTAATTAATTTATTTATTATTAATCTGAGAGTAAAAATTTCAAAAAAATAATAAACAACAAGAAAAAAGCTTCAGTCGAGTGTTGGTTGACAATAAATAATAAATAAAATATACCAAATTAATATACTGCAAAAATATAAAAATATAACAAGGGTACTACAGCACTACATTCAAAATATACCGAAAGCTGTCTTTGGTATATTGATATAGTATTACCTTCAAAATATACCATAAAGCATGAAATATACCAGATTGTCAGCCAAAGCTATTAAAACCCGTAATAAGACGTTTTATCCCCATACAAAAGAATTGCTTTAACAACTTCTACAGTTTTTATCTGATCGTAAGCAAATTTTTAGGAATCATAATAAATACTGTTATTGTATGTTATATTATAGATGATTATTGATTGCTCTTCTTGAATAATACTACCAATTAATTTCAAAAATTTTCACTTCTTTTTCAAAGAACGTTAAAATTTCACCCATCATTTCAATGACTATAATACTAAAGTATCGATTAAGAAATTTCCGAAATATTCGATTATTTCTTATACAATTAATTCAGCTTTCAGCCTGCAACACGCATAGATATATTTAATGCTTGAAAGGTTATTATTTCAAGTCGACCTCTCGCTCTACATTTGCTGCTATCTACACATAAAGTCTAACATACACAATATCTTGATGGCAGTTATCACGTTTTGGCTAATAATTCAAAAAACGTGATGATGGCAGTTCCGTGATTTTTGTGAATTTGTGTAACTGTGAATTATTGCGCAGCTCTATTGCCAATTAGCGTGCCTCCAAATTTAACTGTTCATTGACATTGAAAAACGGTTTGAAGCGTGTTTTGTGTTGCTTTTGCTTTTGCTGTTGTCGTTGGCTTTTGGCGCTGCAAAGTAGGCTACACATTTTTAATGGCCTCATGTGCGTGAGTGTGTGTGTGTGTGAAGAGTGTGTGCGTGAGTGTATGTGTGTGTGTTTGATTATTAAGCGGCTGTTTCAAGAAAAGAACAGACGGAGACAGCCGAAAAAGGAGCTCTGCTGGAATTCTTAGCCTCGCCTCGCCTCGCGTCTGACATTTTGACGTTGACTTAGGGCGCACACACACACACACACACACACTTTTAGATATATATATTTAAGACAGGTGAAACTCGACTGCGTAGACTTTCGATTTTCATAAAATTTAATGGCGCCCAGCGAGCTGCTGACCTCCTCCAGAGCTGAACTCTTCACAAAAAAAAAAGGAAAATAGGTCGAAATAGGCTCGAAACTGAAATTAATTAACTCTCTCATCGATTTGGCGTCGTCTCCAACCGACTGCTGTCTTATGCTCAGCCATTTAAAGGGCCAATCAATTACTTAATTGAAAATATGAATGAACGTTTTATGCACTATTTTGTTGTCTTCGTTATTCCCATTTCATTCGGACACGACACAAACCAAATTATGGTTTATTAAGTATTATGGGCTGGGGCATGTGAAAATGCTCTGAAACTGAACTGAACTGAATTGCAACGAAACGAAACGCGAATTGTGTCAACATAAAATTTCAACATAATTTATATGCATTTTTATTATACTACATATACTATAATATACTATATAGTATATGGCATGTATATAGCCTCAATCCTTGGGGCCTGTAAATTCAACAAAAGCGAAAATCACAAGTAGATAAACGAAGAGAAGTTACGACGACACAGCGAATACTCTAACCAAAAAACTACATATTTTGTTGTTGGCAGCAACAAAGAAATATTCTTGTGGGGGAAATTTAATTGTGCTGCCTAGAGTAGAAAATAAAAAATAAGAAAATTGAAAAGCGCAAAAAATAATTCAATTAATTTGCGTTTTTACCGCGAGCCAATTTAGAAGGTATGTGACATATATGAAAAATAAAGCAAAGGCCAACACAACTGCATATGAAAAGCGTCGACAGAGACAGAGAGAGAGAGAGAGAGAGAGAGAGAGAGAGAGAAAGAAGAAAGCGAAAAGCGCAGTAAAACATAATCAACATAAAGGCAACAGTTGGAAAAATTGCTGCAAGCGCAACCCATCAAATGAACTTGCTGCCAACAACAGTAATCAACAACAAACACACACACATACACACAGAGACAACAGTATACTATAAAAAAAAAACCTCACAACAACACGGAATAATAATCATAAACAGAAGCAGCACCGCCAAAGAAAGAATTTGACTTTGTATTGCGGCGGTGGCAAACTAAAGCAATTTGTTGCAATGCCACACACAACATGAGTAAAAAGAGGCAGCATACAAACGATTATATTCATAATAAATAATGAATATGAAATGCAAAAAAGAAATCAGCAAAAAAGAATTCTTGGCAATACTTGACAATTTGATTGTCTAGCAACGCGCTTTCGAGATTCGATTGAAGAACTTGAATTTTACATAAATTCAAATTCAAATTCAGATTCAGATTCGAATTTGAGTTCACTTTCCATTTCAATTTGCAATAAGCATTTTATGTAGCTGAAATTGAAATCAGACTGAATTTCCCTAACATATAAAATATATTTCAACTTACGCTTACGTTCCCAAATCATAATTATTAAAGCGAATGCAACGTCATGAACTTACCTAGAAAGAGAAAAAATGGAAAGTAAATGGTTAATAAATTTCAAAGTTAATTCAAAAAGATATTTACACACATTTTAGTTTATAATAAAACGTAATGTAAATTAAATTTTAATGAAGTATAAAATGCTAAGATCAAAAAGAGTCTCGCTGACGGGGTCAACAGCGTGTTTGAACTTACAGTTAATCTTGCCGCAGCAACGCAAAAGCTGATCAGTATGTTGTATACCCACTATTCATAGAGTAGAAGGGTATATACAACAACAACAACAATAATTCAGATGCGATCAGAAGAAAATTTTAAAATCAATAGGGTCCTAACAGCTTTGGCTGACAATCTGGTATATTTTAGTACTCTATAGTGTATATTTATATCAATATACCAAGCATATCCTTTGGTTTATTTTAGTATTTGCAGTATATTCTTTTGTATATTTTAAGTATACTAACGCACTATTTCGACACAGTTCAGTACACTCGACGCGGTATATTTTACACTCGGTGGTATATTTTTAATGTAGTAGTATATAAATATACCAAATATAGCAGTGTATTTTGAATTTTTGTACTTTATCAATATACCATATACCTTTGGTACATTTTCAGTATTTGTGCGGTATATAAATTTGGTATTTTTTAGGGATAATACCGCTCTGTTTCAATATATACAGGGTATGTCACCGTCGAGCACATTCGACTGTATCTTTTTTTTGTGTTTTTTTTTTCAGTTTCAGATGTTTTAGTGTTTGCGTTAAATCCCCTTTTTCATGTCATTTTATTTATAGTGAGGTTTTTATAATTTTATTTTTATGTGATGTCGCGTTTTTGTCGCATGCCACATAAACAATAACAATTCTCTCTCGCTCTCCCTCTCGCTTCTCTTTCGATGATGATGATGAACTGGCGGCGTCCCTCTGCTGTTGCGTTTTTTTGTTGTCGTTGTCGTTGTCGTTGTCTCGTGTCGCGTGTTATCTGCCTAATTAAATGCGACAAAATATGTGCTCAAGTCTCGACAGCAGAGAAGCTGTCAAACATTTAACGCCTCAAAATTGGCCAGCAGCAGAAGCAGAAGCAGCAGTTGGTTTCCCCCCCAAAAAAAAAATATATATATATACACGACACACAAAAAAAAAAAAACAATGAAATGTTGCACAAAACAATAGATGGATATGTGGAGCAGCAAGAAAAGGGGGAAAGCAGGACACAAACACACACACACACACAAATACAGATGTGTGTTTGCATATTTCCATCGAAATCTTTGACAACAAATTGTTACGTTGTTTCAGCTTGTTGCTCGTCTCCTTTTGTTATTGTTTATTCAACACGGGTGCCAAAAGCCAACACAACGCACACACACAAACACACTGCGTAAATTATGTATGAGTATTGGTGAAGGGGAAGGGGAAAGGGGGGAAACACTCTTCTGGCAGCATAGAAATAAAATCAAATAAAATGTGACAAGCGGCACACGCGACTGCGCCAATGTCTTGCCAAGTGGATTGCCATTTGATTGCGACAGCACTGAGCACAATGGCTGGGGAGGGGAGGGAGGAATGATAAGGGGCGAAAGAGGGATGGGGAGTAAGGATATCTGTCTGACTGTCTCCCTCTCTCTGTGGAATAAGCGAGAGTGGGGCACAACTGTCTGTACATGACACATCGCAACAAACATTCAGCTGTTTGCCGATCAATGTTAAAAATAAATAAAGCATTTCTCCATCTCTCTTCTGCTTCCCTTTTGCTTTTCCTTTCCCTTTCCTCTGCACACACGCACACACACACAACATTGCCCGGCAACAACGAGGCATGCCCATTTTGTCAATCATTTGGCAAATTTTCTTTTGAAAATTATTGTTTGCAAAATTCTTGCAGATTGATTAATGCCAGCTGATTCACTGCGCCAATTCATTAGCTCATCAAGCGAAGCAATAGCAACTTATCATAAACTCATATTTAATATAAATATTTATAAATTTGCATAAAATATATATTTGTTTAAAAAGTATACGAATAATTTCCTAAACATTGAAAGCAACTGAATCACGAATGATTTCATTTTTAAGTAAAGAAATTTAGTTAACTTTAAAAGTAAATAGTCATAAATGGTTTGCTTTAAAAATAAAAAAATTTGTGCTAAGCTAGTATGCAAATAAGTTCGTCAACTTTAAAAGGAAATAATCATAAATTGTTTGTATACAGAATAAATAAATTAGAGTATAACAAATATGCAAATCATTTAGATAACTTTAAAAGGAAATGTTCATAAACTGGTGTAGAAATTTGAGTTAACTTTGAAAACAGCTAATCATAAATGATTGTTATAAAAATAAAGAAAATTTTCTTTACAAAATTTGGTAAAAATTTTAAGATACGGAAATTGATCAATATGGAGTTGTTTTTTGAGCTTTAATTGTATATTTTAAAATATGAAAATTGCTGTTTAAGAATGCCTTAAATCGATTAAATTACTTTAATATTTTTTTGTTTAGGAAAAAAGAGAGCGAATAAATGAAAGAAAAGTAATAATTTAATAGCACTTAAGTGTGCACAGAAAATAGTGTTCAATAATTATGAAATGAATGTGCCTTGCTTTTCACATTTTAGTATAGTTGAAGTGCACTTAAAGCACAACTTGGGATCGATTGATGGAATAGACGACTTTCATCACGATAGATTTTTGTGTACTATAGCATTTAAAATTGATAAACTGATTACTTATTCAAATATGTACTCAAAATTTGAAACTAATTTGAGAGCACTTTAAGGACGAATTCATAATTGAAATGGATGAGGCAAAAGAGCATTGCTCCAGTGTTGGGGCAAGAGGCAAGTGCAGTGCTCTGTGTTGTAAGTGTGTGTGTGGCAAGGACATTATTGTGCTGTTGCTGCTGTTGAAACAGTTGAGCAAGGAAGCACTTTTGCCAAGTTTTTCTTCAGCCTTTTGAGCGTTGTAAACAGTAACTTTTGCCAGTGTTACTTGTGTTACTTACGACACGAGAGAGCACTGTAACATATTCTCTCTCTCTCTCTCTGCCCCGCTCTGGCCATTACCCTTTTTAGCTTGCCACACATTTTGATTGAAGTCTGGGCATCGGGTTGCTGCTCTGCTTTCGTCTCTTTGCCATGTTTGGGCCAATATTGCGTGTTAAGTGTTTCGACGTGATTGTTACCACGCCCCCTTCTTCCCCCCGCCCAACACGATGCCGCCACCGATTCTTTGCCACACGGTCTGCTAGACGCTCGAATGGGCAATATAAATAGGCCGGAGCCAAAGTGAAATATGCAAAAATTTGCACACTGTTTATGTGAAATTAAATTATGTACATATATTTTGTTGATTCCGTTCGCCGTTCTCAGTTCTCAGTTCGTGTGCTATTTTATGTGTTTATGTTCAACATTTTTATTGATTGCTCACGTGTAACACACATCTCCATTTATACCATATATGTATATCCAGATATATATCTGATGGGTTTATGTGCATTGCGTGCGTCGCACAAATTTATTTGAAGTTGTGCCAAAACGTGTTAAGACAATTCATCCCAAATACCAAATAGCTCCCGCCTCCTGCAACGGACCTGCGAGTTGCGCTAATGGACATAATTATGCACAAGGAGAAGCCCAAACGATGCAGAACGATGGCAAAAGCGGAAAGACAACAAAAAGAATAATCAGGTAGGTTGCCACACCGACACAGATGCCACAGATCAAATACCCTAATTAAGTCTTTTAAGTTTCGAAACAAAAAAAAAAATACTTAGAAAGTGTTGCAACAAGTTATTTATAGCTGGGATGCTTTGGTTGATAATCTGGTATATTTTGTATGTTATGGTATATTTTGTAAGTAAAAACGTACCGATATACCAAATACAGTTTTCAGTATATTTGTATTTTTTCAGTATGTTAATTTGGTGTAGTGTAAGACTAATTTTTTTGACTTGTTTCTATATTCAGCTCAGCTTCGATTGTTTAAATTTTCTCTTTAACAAAAATCATACCCTAATTTAAAGTTGAACAAATACCTAGAAAGTTTTGCAACAAGTTACCTACTTTGATCGACAATCTGACATATTTACAGTATATTTCGAGTGCAAGTGTATACTAATATACCAAATATATCATTCGGTATATTTTGGTATTTTTTCAAGCATATTAATTTTATGTAGTTCAGCTTTTAGTTTAATGAACTTTCTTTACTTTTTCCTATATTCAACTCAGTTCTATTAAAGTCTCTCTTTTAAAAACTCATATTACCCTCCCATTTGTAGTGTATTATCATAATAATAATCCAAGTAGGGAGCGCACTAAGTACTTATACATATACTCAAACTAAACGACAATTAATGACAGTGCATTGCTGCCGGAGATGGCCAAAGGGGCGTGGCACAAGCGATCGAAAGAAGCTGCCACTGCCACCGCCACCGTTGCTGCCACTTCTGCTGCTGTTGCTGCTGCTGCTGTGTTGCACCCAAAGGCCTGCGACTAATGACTTTTAAATGCATTACAGCGACAACAAACCGAGCAAAGAAAGGCAAACAACAAACAAGAACAAACAAAACTAGAAATAATCATAAAGAAAAAACAAAACATAAAGAAAACAAAACGAACAAAAAAGAAAAAAACACGCAATGAAAACAGACATAGGTAAACCAGATTAGTGAGGGGAGAGGCGTGACCACAGTTGCCCCGACTAAACCAATACCCTAGGCTTCTTCAAATGCAACGTGATTAATCATTAAAGTGGAGCAACTAATACCTTCATCTTTTAAACAATAGATTTTGTAATGCTTGCTTGCAATGAAGAAAATGTTCTTCTATTTTGAGTATACAAAAAAATGTTAAGAAAACCCCACAGAAATTATCAAAAAGAAAACAATTTATAGTGAATTGCAAATAGACGCAGAGAATCGAATTGAGACCTTAAAGCACACTTGGTACTCATCAAAAATTGTTCATAAGTCAGCAGAATAAATAAATAACCAATCAGCTTAAGAAGCAGTTTAGCAAATTTACAATGATATAGTATAAAAATATACTGCATTTGTACAGAACTGTTTACTACAAGTTGTTAGCGGTATCTTTAAAATTCATAATTTTAAAAATCAAAATATTAAGTTCGTCTAATATTATTATTATTTATTTAGAAATTTGTTAAAAAAACTACTATAGTATACAAAAACTGAATTTTAATATACTTTATATAAATATACCATATATAAACACGATATATCAATATACTACATACATATATCAAAATACAGTATATAAATATACTATATAAAGAGCACTCTTTTAAAACATGTTAGTAGCGTTAGCTTCAAAATTATTAATTGAAAGTTGCATCACATAATCGACATTTGCATATGAAGTCATCAAGAAATAGTGTCGTCAGCTTTACGAGATATCATTAGCATTCAGACGATAAATAGATAGATAAATAAATTAACAGTTTTTATTTATAGCTAACACAAACACACAACAAAGTAATATGCTTGCTGCAGCAAAAGTTAGCGTAGCAAAACATGTGGCAGGTAAAATACGTGGGCTTGAAGAAGGCAGCGTCGAAATGCGTCTGACCAGAGTCAAAAGACAATCAATCGCTAGACGAAGCCCAGAGGCTCGAGGCGGGCAGAATGGAGAATGGGGGCTAGTGGGCGTGGTGAGGGGCCAGCAGCAAGAGCAGCTGATGAGCAGCAGCGGTGGCAACGTCATCGACTCAACGTTGGCGGCCCAGAAGTCAAAGGGCTTTATGCTAATTGCTTGTAAACTGAGTTCGGTTCTTCCCTCTCTCCCGCATCTCTTCCCCCTCTCTCTCTCACTCTTCCTTGTCCCTCTCCAATCACGCATGTCAGGGTTTTTGTGTGGGTTTTCTTCTTTCTTTTCGTAGTTTTCTTCATTTTATTTTTATGATGATTTTTTCGGTGTGCGTGTCTCTCGGTCTCGGTCTTTTTTTAAATATGAACTTCCTGTTTGCATTTCAACAACAGCCAGAGAGAGAGAGAGAGAGAGGCCAGGTCAAAACAACAAACGATATGTTGCTGCTTGCCTTGATTTTATTGCCTGTACTCAACACAACGCTGAGTTGCAGCACACTCAACGAGCATTTCCAGTGAATTATAATCAAGGCGTACCAATTAAATGAGCACCACAGTTAAAGATCTACTGCAATCGCTTAACCATCCGTGCTACACTTAAAGGAAACTCTGATTGATAGTAATTTCAAATTGAAATCGTTGTGTAATTACAGTAATGAGACAACAGCTGAAAGTGACGTCGCAAGGAATGTGGCTTCAAAAGGAGTTTCGGCATTTTATCTAAAGTTTAAGCTTTAATGTGCTTGGAAAGCTTTCATTTCAGGAAATTCCATTAAATCTCTGGCATCAAAGGAGTTTCGGCATTTTATCTAAAGTTTAAGTTTTAATGTGCTTGGAAAGCTTTCATTTCAGGAAATTCCATTAAATCTGTGCTTTAATGCTATTCTACTTTCTTGACCTTTTGAGATGTGAATTTCAAGCAAAAGCACTTTAATGCGCTTTAATGTGCTTTTATTTCGTAATACAGAAAATTATGCAAAAGTTCAGTTTTAACTGTGCTTTTAAAGCATTTCCCTCCTTCCTTTTAGAACTCTGCTGCTTTGCGTGATAAATTTCATTGAGTCACGCTTTAATGCGCTTACGCAGTTTTTAATCAATTTGGAAAAAATCTCTTTGTCTCTCGTCTTTCCCACGCACTTTTCGCCGAGTGTATTGTTGTGCAGGCCTTGTCTCTTTCATTTAGTGGCACATTTCTTCAGCATTATCTACAGTGTTTACACATGTTTCAATGTGTGTTCTTCATCTTCATCCAATGTTCTTGTGCTCATTTCCCATCTCTCTTATCTTGCGAGACGAAGAAACTGTGACTACTCCTCTGCAAGAGAACTACTGCTAGCTAGACTGCTTTGTGAGATTTCTTTCCAGCTTATGTTCATCATACACACATACATAGTAGTTGGGAATTGCATTCGAGACACTCAGACAGATAGTTCTTTTGCCATTTTTGGTCAATTTTGGCGATTCAACTGTCTTGTTGGCAGTTGGCAGTTTTGCTGTTTGCCAGTTATGGGCAGGCATGTGGCATGTGCGGCAGTCGCTGTGGCTGTGGCAGTGGCAGTGGCAGAGTTGCACGTAAAAAGTACTTAGTGACTCGTTGCCACAAATGGGACAACACACGTTCCATACGCGATGAAAATAATTTCAACAAGCGCCGCAAAAATGTAGCAAATAGTTGTGCGTCTTCTTGCAACGTGGCAACGAGCTAAAATAACAAAAACAAACCCAGTCATCTTGTCCGTCTGTCTGTCCGTCTGTCTGTCTGTCTGTCTGACAGTCGCGTCTGTCCAAGAGCATCTAAGCAAACAAACAATCCCGACGACGACGACGACGTTGACGATGGGAACACGCTGCTGCTGCTTTTGCTTTTGCCGTTGCCGTTGATGCTTCCGTGTTCTTCTCTAAGCCATGTTTTTGCCTCCCCACCCCCTCTTGCTATTTTTTTTTTGCCCAGTTTTATTTTGTTTTTGTTTTTGTTCATAAATGTATATAGACTCCGTGTAAGTGTGTGCGTGTGTATGCATATGTATAAAGCGCTTCCCCTTTCTCTCATTGCGTTATTCTGCTGTTATTTTTCTTCTCTCTGCTTTTTCCTTTTTCATTAACAAACAGGAGCTGCTGCTGCTTGCTACTTGCTGCTCCCACACCCAAACCAGGAAGTGCGCTACACTGCACACACATCCCCGAGAAACGCGCAAAGGCGGCAAGTCGACAAGTCGAGAAGTTGAGACGAGGCGAGGCAAGTCGAGTCGAATCGAGTCGAGCGGTGCCTCGAGCCAACGGCGGCCAACCATTTTAGGTTAGGTGAGCTTTAAAAACATCAACACACTCGCACGCACACACACACACACAAACACAATGTGTGTGTCGCTCGGTTGGTGGAGTCGCGAATTGATGATGTTGCAAGTGGGTGTAAGAGCCACTGGTTGTGTGGCAACAACACTCGCAATTGACCTACGCGTATCTGGTTTTATTTTTTCGGGATATATACTATATATATCTAAATACCCTATACAAATTTGAGGTTCAGGGTATGCAGCAGTCGTTGAATATGTGGCAGAAATAATTATAACACTTCCTTTTTAACTCAATTTTGTTTTCGATATCCAGTTTTGCTGTTATCACCTGCCATTTATCGATTGAAGTACACAACTAGAGGTGACACTTTGTGGCATGTTCAGTTGTAAGAAGTATGCTAGCTTATTTGCTTTAGACTTGAGAAGAAAGAAGAGTATAAACATATCTTAAATTACTCATATTCAATTAAAATCATATTTTTTGCTGTTATCGAATTTTAAGTCCATCTCCAATGCTGCTAGAGATGACATTTTAAGAAATGTACAGTTGTAAACCTTAGAAGTATATAGAAACTGCATTGCTTTTCAAAGTAGAGAAGAGTTTGTGCATGTCTCTAATTACTAGATATGCGATTTAAAGGAAACTTTCGCTGCTATCGACTTTTCAGTCCATCTCTAGTGCTGCTAGAGATGACACCTTAAGATATTTAACTGCTTAGTTAGTTCTTGATTAGATTTTAGGATATATAATATCAATTTCATTTCATCTTTAATCATTTCATATTCCTTTTCAGGTCAAATTTTGCTGTTATCGAGTCTTAGATCCATCTCTAATGCTGATAGAGATGGAACATTAAAGCATTTAGTTGTAAAACTTGCAACAATTACAGTGTAACTGCTGTGCTGGCTCTTAATTAGTTTTTAGAATATACATATAATATCAAGTTTATTCCATTTAATCATTTTATATTTCGTTTTCAAGTCACCTTTAGCTGTTATCGATTTGAATACATCTCTAACGCAACTACTAGAGATGACACTTGTATACACTTTTAATTTCTAGTCTTAATAAGAATACAGGGTAACTGCTGTGCTAGCTCATTTGCTTTTGGTTTTAACACAGCGCTGACTTTATGCATTTGTATACTTGCCGCCCTTCGCCGCCCTCTTTTGTGTCCCTGCCCTGCCTCAAAAAAGCAGTCTTGCTGTCGCCACCGTTGCTGTATTGCCCTTCGCCTGCCCCACGTCCCATACCCCACGCCCCACCCCCGTTTGCAGTACCTTGTGGTACGCCCTCGAGTTCATTATTTAGCTGGAATACACACATAAATAAATGTATTTTCTTTTTCGCTGTTTTGCTGTTTATGCGCCTTTTGGCTGCGCAATTCGTGGATATCTTTGGCCAGCGTCGAGTGCATGAGTTCCTTTTGAAGTTAGACCCACACACACACGCAGGCAGGCACCAACACATGTTTAGTTTAAAAAAAAAAAAAATTAAAAGTAGGGAAAAAAAATTGTCTTAATTCTTGTCGGCAACATCCGCTGTTGCCCTTTTGATACGCATACACTTAAACTCAGACACACACACACACACTATATGCATATATATGCATGTTATCTCTGTGTCAAACATGTGTGATTCCCCTTCCCCTCCTCTCCTCCTGCTCTCCACCCCTTGCCGTGTGTGTAACTACTCGTAATTCCCCTGCCCTTTGCCATCTTTCCAACTATCTCTCGCTCTTAATTATGATCTAAGTTTCTGTTTTTTTTTCTGCCTTTATTTATTTATTCTTTTTTTACGAGACGACAAGCAACGACACACTAAATGAAGAGCACAAGGGGAGGAAGAAGAGGAGGTGGGGGCATGCGTAATCTGATTTATATGCGCCTCTTGGCATTTATGTTATGTCGCTTATAATTACTCGTCTTTTCATTTGGACTCCAGAACTCAGGCTCGGACTCGGGTTCGGTCTCGTACTCGAGTAGTCTCGAGGCTGCCCCAAAATGGTGTGAAATATGCAACACGCTGATGATGTTGTTTCTGTTTCTCTGTTTCTCTGTTTTTTCCTTCCCAAATGAATGCAGCATTTATGCTCGTAAGTGGGTTGGGTTAAAGATCACACGACTCCACTTCTTGCTCCGATCAAAGAAGGGAAAGAGAAGGGAAGCGAGTGCAGCAGGCGGTGACTATCAATCAGTTTTGATAATGCATTGAATATGGAAATGGAAAACGAATCGAAAATAATCAACAGCAAGACTTGGAAAATGCAATTGAAATACATTTGAACCTTTTTGGTTCATTAAATGCATATTGAAATGTATTTAGTTCACATCAAAGGACATTATGTAGAAACTGGGGAGCGTAAAATTATACATAGTTGAACTAAATACATAATCAATCGCAGTCAATCTGATCATTTGAATATAAGACTAAGCATATGCGTGGCAATTGGCATATCAATCGATCGATTGACAACAACATTCAAAATCAAAAGATTAAAAAATTACGCATTGTTTAAACATAGTCGATCATCAATCAGTCAATCAACTGCAAAGTTCTGCAATATAATAAGAAAGTAACACGCAGTCAATCTGTCAATCACCATATCAATCAATTCATCAAGTAATTTATAAAGCAAACCATCAATCTGTCAATCAACTACAAAGTTTTGCAATACACTAAAATAATGTCATTAGTGTTAAATAGTAAACTCTTAGTAAATCATTATATTTCTATATCAATCACCCCATCAATCAATACATCAAGTATTTTATAATTCAAACTAGCAATCCATCAATCAACTATTTAACTTTATATACAATAAACTATTGCCACTATTAACTATTAATAAATGATTGATATCAATCAGCCTATCAATCAATACATCAAGTATTTTATAAGCTAGCAATCTGTCAATCACTTATGCTTCAACTTACAATTAGTTTTAAATACATTAACAAGTTTTAAATCGATGTATTTATAGCTTAATCAGCGTATCATTCATTTCCATCAATCTGTCAATCAACCAGTTGTAAATACAATACACAACGTGCGATGGACAGAAAGAACAAACCATTCACAGCTTGCAATCCGCATTTCATTCACTGATTACTTTGGGACTGACTCAACTCTATGGCTGAACAGCAAATGACTCGTCGTTTCCTGGTAGCTTCAATCATTCACCCACCCAGCTGCAATAACTACAACTGTGTGGCGATAGAAGGGGGACAGGGACTAGGGGAGGGAAAGAATCCACACAATCATGCCAGCAGACGAAATGAGTCATCACAGTTGGGAGAAGTCAGTTAAGGAGCTCAATTAAAGAGCAACAATATGGTGTCATTGCATTGGCAAACGTAAGCTGATACCCCCAAGAAGAGTTTGTCTTTGACTCAAGCCATGCAAATGCAGTGCAGATGGAATGGAATGGATGGGAATGAAACGGGCTGGGTGGGTGGTTAAATAATGCACAGTTGTGTTGGGTTGGGTTGGGTCAAAAGATCGACTCAACTCAACTCGTCTCGTCGCGTCTCATCGCAGGCTATAAAAACAAGAACTACGCGTACAACAAGAACTTTAACTATCTGAAATGACTGAGTCAGTCAGTCAGTGAGTTGCTTTATCTGTGCAACGCGTCTTCTTCGCTTTATTTTTTTTTATTTTTGTTTTGTTGCTGATGAGCGAATAAAAATGTTGCTCTTATTTCGAGTTTTTTTTTTTTGTTAAAGCGCACATTTAATGAGGCGAGACATTTTTAATTGATGCTCAATTAAGCAGCAGCAGGCAAAGAGCAGGCGACGACGGCCTCGACTCGACTTCAACTTTGTCGCTGCCACATTTTAGTTTTTGGTTTTTCTTTTCGCACACCCTGTATAGGAATTGAATGAGCGGGTGTGATGAACTTAGTTGAATTTGTAAATTTGTTTGAAGAGAATATAGATAACAAAATATTATATTAATTCCCATTTTTTATATTTCTGATCAACTCTTTTTACTTATTCTTCACACAAGGTATTCAACTGTCGAGCACACTCTATATTTGGTTGCTCTGCATATGCTTGCTGTCTATTTTGTTTTTTACCTTAGACCCCATTTCTTTATTTTCCATTTCAACTCTTTTTACAAATTCTTCTCGCAAGGTATTCTTCTGTCGAGCACACCCTACACTTGGTTGCTCTGCATATGTTGACGCTGTCTATTTTATATCTTAAAATACCAACTCTTCATTTTCGAGTTTACTAATTCTGGCAAGGTGTTTGACTGTCGAGCACACCCTAAATTCAGTTGCTCTGCATATGTTTGCGCTGTCTGTTTTGTATGCCAACAAGGGGGCGCTGGGGCGTGGCAATGTATAACCTCATGTTTTTCGTGTGAAAATTCCACTAAATGTAAATTTCAAAAGTGCTTAAAACTGTTGCACAATAGCGCATAAAAAACGAGCGAAAACACAAAAAACGATCAGATAATTGAATACACTGCAAAAAAACAAAACCATGAGCTTTGTCAATTAGTTGGCAACAGGCAAGAAACAAAAAGAAGCCTCTTCTGTGCAACAACAGGTGGCAATTTGAATACAAAATTTCCATAATTACAATTCTTGTTCAACTTTTATGAACGGCAATTTAATTATTAGCGCAAAGTTACGACGACGACGACGATACCCTGACAAAAGGGAATTACAATTGCCGTCTAAAAAGCTGTAAAAAGCCATAAATAATAATTGCCAAGTGTTCGGGAAAAGGGCATCAGAAAGTCTGTCGAATCTAAAAGCATGGCAAAAGTACTTTTCAAAGGATTCTTGTTGTTGTTTGCGACTTGAAAACGAAACTAAAGCTTTTGCCAACTATCTTGTGATATGCACATCTTTTGCTTTTAGCGAGCAACGAGTGTATAAAAAAGAAGAGCGAAAGAAAAATGAACAGCAAAAAGCAAAAAAAAGAAAAAAACAAAAATAATAAACTTTTTTGTAATTGAAAAGGTCATTGGGAGATGGCGGAAAAACTTGAGCGGGCAAACAAGTCACAGTCACTTTCCGAGTGTGCGTGTGTGTGTGTGCTGTAAAAGGCAACCGTTATGCGAAGTAAATATTTGCGCAATGGCGCAAAAAACAGAAAATGCACATAAAATGCGTTGGGCAACAGAGAAAAGCTAAGAAAATAAACTTGAACTGCGAATGGAAATGGAAATGAGAAACGTGGCAGCGAGCGACAGCGACAGAGAGAAATGGAGGGAGAGCAAAAAATTAAAAATTATAATTAAACGTAATCAAATTTTGAATAAATACAGCAGCAGCAAAACAACAACAACAACAAGACGAAGAACAACAACAATACACAGATAGAAATTAAATGTAAAGCAAGTGGACAACAACAACAGAAACAACAACAACAACAACACAAAACAAACAAACAAACAATTATAATAAACGCCCCCAGGCAACGCATTTAGTTAACGCACTTTTATATTTTTGTTGCGTATTTTTGTGTGTTGGCTCAGTTTCAGGTGGCCAAAAACGCTTTGGGGTCAATTAAAGCAAAGTGCCGACAAAGTTGTCCCACGTCCCTCTCTCCTCTCGCTTTCCTGCTCTCCACTTGCAGTCGCCCCAGCTGAAGAACACACTCAAGATGATTGCTTAAAGAACTGCAATTTCCGGAAAACCTACAACAACTTTTTCGCAGTTAGAAAGAGAGTGGAAGAGGGCGACGAGGGAGAGGGCAGTAGTACTAATATGACAGCTCAAATGCGGGTTCTGCACAATTAAAAGTTTAAAGTTTTACTTTGTTAACGCATAAACAGGCAACTTGGCAGCCAAAGCGGCAAATGACTAGCAAATACCCTGTAAAAACCAAGTAAGAAAGCTACAGACGAATATGCTCGACTTTGAGACACACTATAAAAGCAAAATAGTGTCATATTATTTTTAAAATATACCAAATTAATATACCACAAACATACTAAAAATATACCAAATGATATATTTAGTATATTGATATAGTACTACATTCAAAATATACTATAGAGTGCCAAATATACCATATTGTCAGCCAAAGCTACTACTACTCGTAGTAATATACCAAAAATATACTATAGGCTATATTTGGTATATTAATATAGTACTTAATACACAACATAGACAGACGGACTTGGCAATATAGTCTCAACTGCTGAAGATGATCAAGTATATATTTACTTTATAGGATCAAAGATGTCTTCTTAAACATTTCCTACAAGCACAAAGTGAGAATACCCTTCTTCCCTATGGGTAGTGGGTATAAACAGCACTTGAAAACAACTCGAATAGAGTTTTAATTACAGTTTCCCTCAGCTAATATTAAGTTATTGTAGCACAACTATTTTCTGCCTCTAATAACAACCCACATATCTCGCTCAAGGTCGTTCCCATGCTTCCACTCTAATTCTATTTCCCCCAAAAAGCACCGAAAACTATAAATACTTAAGCGAGGCGTATGCTTAATACAGACACACACACATTCACCCAATTAAGTATTAATACATTGTTTAATTATTAATAACAAAATATACAAGAACAACATAGTAAAAAAAAAAATAATAATGATGATGTAAAGTGAAAGAAAACGAAACCTTTTTGTGGCCCGCAGTTTGAGTCTCGTCACATTGCTAACCACAACAAATGTAAATTTCACCAAAATTTCTCTCTCTCTTTCTCTCTTTCTAAGCTTACCCTTTACAAGAGAGTGTAGATAGGGAGAAGGGGGGTGAAAAGTAGTTATGCATGCATTGTAAAATGTTCGTTACATTTCATTAACTGTCGTCGCTCGTTTCGCAGTTGCGGAAAAATGCCAGAGGAGCAACAGGGGGAGGTGGCGAGGCGCATGTGGGCATAAAGCAATTTTCAATTGAGTTAAATGGGCAAATATTTACAATTGGGCTTATCGGCGAGAGAAAGAGAGAGAGAGCGTATCGCTTGGCTGGCGTTCAATTAACAGAGAGAAACACAACCAAAGCCAGAAACTGAAATTGAAATTAAAATTAAAAGAAATGAAAAGCCAAATGAAAACGAAAACTGAAACGTAAAGAAAATGCAGGCAGCCATGGAGTCAACAAAATAACAACAACAACAACAACAACGAGAGCGCTGCTGGCTGATTAGAAAGCAAACACGAGCTAAACACGAAAAAAGGGGGAAGCATCAAAATTATGGCATTAAAATTAACAAATGTGCAAACCGAAAAACCGTAAACCAAAAACTGCCAACTCAAATGGAAAATGAAAAACGTGGGTGAGCAGTCGATAATGATGGTGATGATGATGATGATGATGATAATGATGAGCTGCCACGCTTAGGCGAACAAGCTGGCCAAATTGTTCAACTGACCAAACAAACAACAACAGCAACAACAAATTGGTTATCAGTGCAACAAACATTTGAAGGCAATTGGTGGGTCACATAATTAATAAACCAACAGCCAAGTTGAAGCCACCCAAGCAGACACTGCGACAGACATTGAGGCCAATTGTCGTCGTTGTCTATCAGCAGCTGGCACAAGTTCTCACACAGCCAAAAGCACATCGCTATCGCCTTCAACGTTGCCGCAATCAAGTGGACTTCTAGTCAGGTAATTATTGCCGTGTAAGTGGCTCAAAAATTTCCTTATGCTCATTGTCGACTTTCTAAAAACAAAACAAAACAAAAGACCTGACATGCCGCCCCACAGTGCTTGCCAGCAGTTGATGGACAAGCTTCAGATGACACAGACAGCCAGAAATCAGAAGTGAAACAATTGAAAATTAAAAATAAGAAATGTCGCCAATTAGTATTATATAGAATTGTGTGAAATAAGAATAAATTTTATTAAAAACTAAAAATTACATATTATATATTGAGCGTATTGGAATAGAAACATTTGAAATTGAAACAACTTTGCAAATTACAGTTTTGAAATTGGAACAAGCAAAATCTGCGTCACAGATTTATTTCAGAAATAAAACAATTGAAAATTCAAAATGAGAAATGAGAAATGTCGCTAATTAGTATTATCTGGAATTCTATGAAACGTTTTGAAATTGGAACAAGCATAGAATAATTTTTATTAAAAACTAAAAATTTTAGTTTTAAAAGTAGAACTATTAATGTAAACATAAGCGCAACTATAGAATATGGAACGTTTTGGAATCGAAACAGGCACGAAACAATTGGAATTGAAACAACTTTGCAAATTACAGCTTTGAAATTGGAACAAGCAAAATCTGCGGCACAAAGTTATTTCAGAAATAAAATTAGAATTAAAAATTATAAATGTTGCTAATTAGTGTTATATATAATCCTGTGAAACGTTTTGGTATTGGAACAAGCATAGAATAGTTTCAATTAAAATTTGAAATACTATAGTTTTCGAAGTGAAACAAGTAATGTGAACTAAAGCACAACTGCAGAATATGGAACGTTTTGGAATCGAAACAAATAAGAAACGTTTGGAATTGAAACTGCGAACTTTGAAATTGAAACAACTAATGTAACTCTAAACCCAACTGCACAAATTTAATATTCTCAAATTTTAAGAGAAACATTTGGAATGGAACAACTGCGTGGAAACAAAATGGAAGCGGTACACACACATTGACAACCTTAGGGATAAAATTTCTGCAAATTAAACATTTCGCTTGAAATTAATTGCTTTTGCGTAATCAACAATTGAAACGAAATGGAAATGGAACATTTTTGCAATTTGCTGCTGCTTTTTATGTGCATGTTGAAAATCGTCAGCGCTGTAAGGCAAATATTTACACTCATCTGATGATGATAATACACATGCACATATTTACTTAAGTTGCAACCATCGAGAAATTCAATCTAGCCATTCCCGACAATAGGTGGCGCCACACACCACACACATCACGTCTAAGTGTGTGTGTGTGTGTAAGTGTATGAGCATTTACATTGTGCTCTGCCTTCCGAGCAATTCAAAGTTCAAGCAATTGACCAGCTGCTAACTTGAAAGTTGTCTGCGTACAGAAGTCTTTACACACACACACACACGCACACCAAGAAGGAGACAGACACACACTCACATAGTTACAATAGTTGAATGCAAACTTTTGGCGTAGACTGTGGCAGTCGGCAACTGGTTAAGTCTTTGGCCAAAGTAGACAAAAGTCAGAACAATGCCAATGTTTTCGCTATGTGCGAGAGTGTGTTTGTGTGTGCGTATGTGTGTGTGCGTGTGTGTGTCATGCTTGCAATTTATGTCAAATTAATTAAGAAGATGTGCAGACAGACAACCAGACAGACAGACAGACAGAAGTCGAGAGCGCTACACTCGCACAATACAAGCAACAACTTGTATTGTTAGCGGTACGAAACGAAACGGAATGGAATGGAATGGGAACGAGATAGGAAATGGGGAAAACGGGAGCGCGCGGGCACTTAAACTTCGATTTAGCAGTTGACTGACAGTCTCCCTCTCTCTCTGTGTGGAAACAAAGCATGAAAACCAATTGTCATATGGATTGTCTCTCGTTCTACTTGCAGTTTTGTCTCCCATTCAGTTGTTGCCGCTCGTTGTTGTTGCTGTTGTTATTGTTGTGCCGGTGCGTAAACAAAATGGCACAAAAAGAGTTGAACAACACACAATAATTACCGCACACACACACAAACAAACACTCACTTGCTTACATGACGGTATGTAATTATGTAAGTGCAGCCCAAAAAAAAAAGAAAAGAAAGAAAAAAGAAATAATAAACGCCGCGCATTGTACGAAAGCAGAGCAGCCGCAACAACAAAAACAATCGCAAACAACAACCAGCAGAAGCGACTACAACAACAACAACAAGAACAGCAACAAAAGAGCCAAAGATAAAAGTCCATGAAACGAAAGTTTATTATAAAACGTTGTGGACCGGGGCTTCAACAAAAGTTGCTTCTGCCAAGCAAAAATCTCAACAATACGAAGACGTAAGCATAATCTTAAGAGTTGATAAGTCGACGCGCAGATACCCTGTAAGATATAGATTTGAAGCTACTATCAAATTGATTCTAAAGAAGTTCGTAGCATAAAAAGTTGTGTAACAACAGTTTTTATGAGAATGATTCTAATTTCTACATATTTAGTTTATTATTTAGTATTTCATTTAGTATGTTGTTTAATATATCATTTAGTATAACAGTATATTATTGGAATATATATTATATTACTCAAATTAAATACATCAAATTACTTTTCAAAATTTAACAAATTTGAGTAAATTAAGTAATTTTTATAAAATTATTACAAACTTCCACATAATTTTTTATCCGATCCTAAGAAAATAAATAGCTAAATTTCAAATATATTGCTCAAGTCAATTGAAATTAAATGACTTTAAAATTATACAGTTACTTTAAAAACTAATTCAAATTCTCTAAATATTTCTCTATACCCTACACATACTCTTCAACTTAAAGAGCACATAAACGTTGATATAGACCACACACATTCACACACATATGCACCCAAAACAAGGCAGCCAGCATGAAACGAAACAGAAACCGAAACCAAAACCAAAGACAGCAGCAAACTACGTAGTACATCAACAAAACGCGAATTGGGGGAGCTTAAGGAATTCGGAACATGAAGCGGACAGCAACAACAGCAGCAACAACAACAACAATGTGCATTCCAAAGCAAATGCCAAACGTTCCCCGATGGCGCGCACGCAAACTATCAAATAGCTCTGGCATAGCAAACGCAACAAGCGAGTCAAAGTCGAGGAGACCACTTGATAACACTGCATTTGCTGCAGTGGACCACGATTTTGAGGCATGCTCCAAAACCGAATTGGTCAATATTGGTGCTGTGCAATAGCAGTCGCGACTTGTGCAGAGCAATCAGCTTGAACTACGAAAACGTTACGTAGCAAGCAGCTTGATCAGGGAAGAGTTGCATAGCAGCTAGCAAAGTGGCTAAAGAACTTGCAGTTTCATAGCAAGCATCTAAGAATTTGCTCACAGCACTTCGCTATAACTGTGTCATAGCAGACAGCTATGACCAGTAACAGAACGCGTTGCATAGCAATGAGCTTGCTAAGGGAATCCCATTAAAGCAGCGTTACATAGCAAGCAATGTTCCACAATTGAGGCATGGTCCAATACCGAACGGGTCAATATTCATGTTATTCAATAACAGTCGCAACTTGTGTAGAGCAATCAACTTGAACTACGAGAACTTTCATAACAAGCAGCTTGGTAAAGTAATAGTTGCATAGCAGTCAGACAAGTAGCTAAAAAACTTGTGCACAGCAGTTAGCTTTAACTGCGAAAACGTTTCATAGCAAGTAACTTGATCAAGAGTTACATAGCAGTCAGCCAAGTGGCTATAGTTAGCTTAAACTGTGTCACAGCAGATAGCTATGACTGGTAAGAGGACTCGTTGCATAGCAATGAGCTTGCTAAGGGAATCCCATTAAAGCAGCGTTGAATAGCACTTTGCAAGTGATTAAAGAGACAAAGGCAAAGAGTGAGAGAGAGAGAGGAGGCTACTAAGCGTGGGCACATTATTGCTAACTGTCAGATAACTTGACAAACTAATAAAACCATAAAAGCCGCAAATAAACCGCTTGAACCGCAACCACCCTGTGCTGCGCCTGTACAATGTGCAGTGCAGTGCGTTCACCCTGTGACCATTATTCGATAAACAATTTGCATTTAGTAGGAATGTGTCAATGCGTTCAGTGTTAGGTGAAGGGATTGGGACATTAATGAATGCGACAAGTGTAAAATTTGTATTTCAAATTATCATAAACATCATAATGGAGAGAATGATATGCATACTGACTGCGTGTGTTATGCTGATGCTGCTTGCGGCATGCTGTGGCATGTTGCATGTGTTGCACATACACATATATAATGCCCTGCGACATGCACTAAGTAAACACAACACAACACAACACAACACACCCACGCACGCACGATTAGTGTGCGCAATTATTTATTTTGCCCCTCTCAAATAATCTAATTGAATGTATACTACACATGCAAATTATGAAAATTCTATTACGATTGATTTTAATTCAATTTTTAACCAGTTGCCGCTGCCACTGACGCCGCGGGGATAACTCAATTAAATTACAGACAAATCATTACAAAATGCCATAAATTATTTTTAGTTTTATCGCCAATAAACTGACTAGTCGGAATTAGGGAAACTTGTCAATTGGTCAACTTTGTTTTTTCAGTGGAAAAACTTGTTTTTGCATTTGACGCATAAAATGAATTCAAGTGTAAGTTGACTAATCCAAATAACAGCTTAAGAAATACAAAGATTTCAGCGGGAATCAAATTGAATTTCATCAATAAGGTTTGATTAATACTCGATGATCTCAGCAATAGATTAAGAACTCTTCTTCCGAATACTTCCTTAAGTAACTCTTCTTATGAATACTATATTCAGATTAAATAGAGTTAAATAAGTTAAATATTTAATTACAACAAGTTACAACTCCTTTATTTATTAATAAAGAATAGAAATCACATTGAATTTAATCAATAAAATAAAGTTTGAATAATGCTCGATGATGTCAGCAATTAAATTAGAACTTTTCTGCTGAATACTATATAAAGATTATACAAAGTCAAATAACTTCCCTGAGTATTTTATTACTTTATATAGTTAACCAAAGAATCATAATCATCAATTGAAGCTAATGGGAAAAAGAGTACTTTAAAGACGCTTCAGTCATAATAATTAATAGCTTACTTGACTTCTATTAAAAGAAACCCCAATTCAAATTAAGACATTTTGGGGTTGGTCAATGCAATCAAACCATAAAATGTTGCCACATCTAGTAAACTAAATGAAAAACGGAAATATGACTAATTTAATTAGCTTGGATGGCGCATGGAGCCAAACAGAATTATCTAAATAAGGTATCGCATTAGGCCGAAAGCAAACGAAATGTGTAAATAAAATGCAATTGAAGCCACGTTTCGTTTTGTTTAGTTTTGCTTTGCTATGTGACGCATATTGGGTAAACAAATATGATTAATATGCCAACAATGGCCACTAGGTGTCGCTGCTGTGCATAATAATGAAAACAAGCAGCCAGAAACAGAAATTCTACATAATTTGTCGCCGATTGTCGCCGTTAAACATTTCCGTTTCTTGTTTTGCGTTTTGCTTCATTTTCGTTTCATTCTCTCTTTTTCTTTTTCTCTTTCTGTTTCTCATGTCTTTGTTTCGGCCAGGTCAACGCGGCGCCCTGCACTTGGCAACCAACAACAACAAAAAAAAAGTGACTCAGCTGCGTGAGAGAGCAGCGAGCTTTGAGCTTCCAAGATCCGAGATCAATATGCATATGATTCATGCAAATGGCATGGCAACAAAAGCAAAATACAAAGCAGGCAACAAGCGTGCTCAACACTCAACTCGTTTTGCTTTTCTGGCCCACATTTTCAGTGTGTGTTGCGACAACCTTCCATTTTGGAATTAACTAATCGCAGTGCAACATCCATCATTGAGGTGAGGTTTGCGTTCATTTTTTTTTTTTCAAATATGTATTTTTTTTTTTGGTTTTGATAACCGATAAACGATAAGCGAAAGCACAGCAAAATGCTTAGCAATCTGGCGCACATGACGCTCATTAGCTGTGTGGCCAATGCAAACAACATACACACACCAACAAAAAAAAACAACTGCTGACACCTTCCCTTCCCGACCGCTGAACAATTCACTCGCCCCCTCGAAACGAAAAAAGCCCTGGAATCCGTTTCTAAGTCGCTGGCGCAGCGATAACCTGCACTTGTTGTTCTTGTTGCTATTATTATTATTACTATTATTATTATTATGCATGTGTGTTGGGCTATTACGACAAAACATAAATGTTTGTGTGTGTGGTGACAAAAACTGGTTGGCATAGCAGCGACCTCTTGGGCCAACAACACGGATTCGGGGGAATCCAATGCGCGACTACGACGACTACCTGATAAAACCTGCCGACGACTGGTTGACTACTAATCGCAATAATAATAATCATAAACCAGAGACAACAATCCCCAAAGCAACAAACGACAAATTTCATGCCACAGAGTACTACTTATAAGCAACAGCAACAACAACAACAATGATAACAACAACTCACACTTTTGTTAACAATTGCTAGGTAATGTTTTTCAACGCTCTTTTTTTCTTGTTGTTTACAATGTGATTTACGGAATTAAACAAAAAAAAATATGTGGAGCACAACACTTTTGATAAGAAACCTGAATGCATTGGCTTTATTCGCTTTTACCATACCATATCAGCTCTGGGGGCAACTTCGTGCTAATAGAGCTCTTTGAATTCCTCGATTTACTTTTTTTCGAAAATGTGGGGGATAAAAAATATGAACATAAAAAAATCTAATCAAAGTGAGTACTTTGATGCATTAAGTTTCCTTTTGCAATTATGACGAAATATCAAGCAGTTATTTTTTATTAAAAGCCAAATCTGATTGTTCTTTTGAGTTTGAGTTTATTTTTATTAGTTTCATTTAAGCTGCTTGTTCGTGTCATCAGTTAATTATTTAATATGGTTTCGATATTAGAACCAACTCATTCTAGTTCATAGATTTCAGTATTATTCTGTTTTAGTATATTTTGTATTTATGTTTAATATTTAATTTATTTTAACTGTTGTTTTCCTTTACTTTGTTTTATTTCAATGTTACAGTTGAAAGTTTAATTTTATGTTGTTTTGTCGATTTAGTATTTGAAGTATTTTTTTAGTATTTCATTTTAGAATTTTACTTCAGCAATCAATTATATAATATGTTTAATTTCGATATTAAAACCAACTCATTTTGGTTCACTGAATTTAGTTTTACTTTATTTGTATTTTTTTGTTTTTTTTAGTATTTATTTTAAGTATTTTAAATTTAAAATAAATGTACTTCACATTTTTTTAATGTATTTAATAAATTATTGTTGAAAACATATTTTATAATATCTTTAAAAAAGTTCTACAAGTTTCTGGTATATTTTCTGGTATTTCTTCTCATCGTATTATTTCCATTTTCGATGCAATTCTTTTTGATGCCTTTTACATGCGTAAGACCTTCGTGTCTTTTCGTTTAGCCCATCTTTTGGTCAAGAGCGTCAACAAAGCGTAAAACACGCAAGAAATGAAAAAAGCCGCAGGGCTAATTCTCGACAGATCGGCGAATGCAGGTTATACATATATGTATGTATGTATGTATGTAGTATATAGTATGAAATGAAAATAAATTGTGGCATACGTCAAGGCGTCATAAAGCACAATAACAAGTGAAAAGTGTGCAAGAATAGTCGAGAAAGGTGCAAGAGAAAGAACTTGCAAAAAAAAGTGGCCACAATGATGGTGCTTGCCGCATGCCACATGCAACACAACCACAGGCCAGGCCAAAGATGAGACAATTGTTGTTCTTGTTGTTGTTGTCGGTCGGTTGGTCTCTGGACACAACGACTCTCAAGCAGCTCAAGTGATGGCCGCTGAGAATACGGCGGCAGCATTTTGTCAGCAAGCTGCAAGACTTGTTTCTTCAGCGAGAGAGAGAGAGAGCGAGAAAGCAGGAGTTGGGTCAGCCAGTAGAATGGCAAAACTGAACAACTTTAAATGCTAACTGCCAGACTCAAGCACAGTTAGAGACTGAGAAGAGGGAGAGGAGTAGGGAAAGGGACAGCAACGGAGCACAGACAAAAGAGTTGGCAACGTGCACAAGAGTTGCTGTTGCTGTTGTTGTTGTTGTTGTGGTGGTTCTCTCGCTGGGCTTATTTAATATTTAAAAGCGTCAACTGAAACCCGTCCGAGTTTTGCTTGCGGGCCACACAATCTACAGCAAAATGAACAAATACCAACAACAATGCAAATGCAGACGAAGCGCTCTTCAAGGGCAGCAAAGGGATTGGTGGGGGCGGGGGGGGTACAGGTGATTGCGCCTACAGGTACGAGAAGGGCGTGCTCAGATTCAAGTCTATGTAAAGTTGATAAGGCGTGTAAAAGAATATAAAATATGTGCATAATAAAATTAGCAATGCGAGGAGAGAGCTAGCTAAAAAGTACTCCAAACCCAACCTCCTCTCCCCCCTCGTACCCTTCTCCATTCCTTCGCATTGTGTGTGGAGGAGGCGTGTTCTGGAAGCCATAAATAAATGCCCCAACTATTGGCATTAGCACAGAGAGAGAGAGAGAGAGAAGTTCCAGGGAAATAGACAAGGACATTCCAAAGCCAATTGAGCCTTCCTGACCTTACCAAAATATTTGCTATGTTGCGCTGTAGAGCTCGGAAGGCTGAACACAGCCCGAGGACATCATAATTCAGCTTTATAGTGCTTGGTGCTCCATCAACAATTTCATTTATCAAAATTGCAATTAACAACAAATAAGTTTGCCATCTGCGACGTGCGGCAGCCAATTAACGTTGCAAAATGCAAACACACAATGGAGAAATTATCACAAAAACGTATGAATAAATGTTTGGAATTTCCAATTTGAAATAGAAATACAACAGACAGAGAAATCAAGTGGGAGGCGTCGCAATAGAGAAGTTTAAAATAAACAATACTGCCAATTAAATTTATCTGTTTAAATTGCTGAATATTGAGTTCATGTTTAAATTGATGAAAATATAAAATAAAATTTGAAAAAAAAACAACTTACTGCTCCACAAAATAAATATTGAATCATCTAATGAAGAAGAAACTTACCTAAAAAGAAAAGAGAAAATATTAAATTAATATAATTTGTTTATGTTGATAATTTTGCAGAAATATTCCGCAATATTTTAGCAAAAATTAACCTGTTCTCCTTGGTATAAATAATATCAGAAAAATGTTTAGATAATGAATAAAATTTCGTTGATATATACGCAGAGAAACCATTTTTTGAAACAATTATAGATAAAAATGAAAAATATTCTGCATTAGAAAAATGCTTGGATTATGCTTACAATTTTGTTGAAATATTTGTAGAATTCTAGATAAAAATAATAGCTTCAAATGTTGAACAATATTTTGCACAAAATAAAATTTTGAAATTATGTTTAAGTTTTTGTTAAGATTTATCAGAAGTATTTTAAACAATTATAGATAAAACTGAACAAAATTTGTTCAGATTATGTTTAAAATTTACTGATATTTTTGCTGAAATATTTCAACACATACATATATAGAGAAAATCGTAGCATAAAATCAATAATGTCCAAAAATGACTGAGAGAAGTTTTGTCAACGAAAAACAAAACAAAGATTTTTCGGTATGACAATTAAGCAGACTCAGTGAGGTTGAAGCTTGATTTGGGTAATTGGCATTTTTGCATCATTATGAGATATTTATTAGCTGAGCTGGAAAAGTCTGGAGACCAAAATAGGGAAGGGAATGATAATGGGCAAGTTGGCGCAGTGCTAACTCGTTTATCTAAACGCCATATCGTCATGGAGCCAACAGCAGAGGCAGGCAAAGCCAAACAACAGCAATGTGAGTGACCGACCAGACCGACCATCGGTTGGTGGTCAGAGGCCACTGACAACAACAGCAGCAGGAGGTGAAGGAGAAGCAGAAGCAGTGTCTAGGCCCAGAGTTTTTGTTAAGGGTTTCAAAGCTACCTGCCGAGAGTGTCGGGAAAAGGGAAAGGGGAAAAGGTAACTGCCAACAATAGGCGCTGCAGTTAAACACACACACAAGAGAGAGAGAGAGAGAGAGAAAGGCAGATGTATGTGAGTTTGTGTTGCTCTAAAGTTACTGCCACACATCCCAAAGCAAAATTAAATTATTATTACCAAAATTCCAAATTTACTTTATACTATATTTTACTACGAGTATTTTCAAGCATTTTTTCAAGTCATTCAAAATTCAATTATTATTAGCAAAATTCAAAATTTTGCAGTTCTTTTGGCAGGTTTTTAGTGCAACTCGCTTTTGTTGTCGTTCAACTCTGACCGGAAATGTCTAATGATTGCTGCGTCGCAAAGTCACTGCAAATGTCGCCACAAACAGACAGACATGAAGAACGTTTACACACACACACACATACACGCACACATATGCACACCATTAGCCATCTCTCTCTCTCGTTTGCTCTCCCTCTCTCTCTCTCTCTGGCTGGGACTGCAGTCAATTTGCACCTGGCCAACGTTGGCTTCTATAGGCGTAATACGGCAATAAAAAGTGTAAATGCTTTTGATACGCTTCAACAGAGTTTTATCGACTTGTCAGCGCTTATGTCACACCTTATAAAAGGGTAACAAAATAGGCAAACATATTATTAAATACACTAAAATGTGCAAAAATGTTATTAAATTATATTGGTTAGTTTGAGAAAACTAGAATTAAAGGCAGAATTTCTAAGATTTATTTGAAAATTTGAATTAAAAGCAGTAACTCCGATATATTTATGTATAATTAATATTTTAACATTAAGTGGGTTAAAGAAAACTAGATTTAAAACCAGCATTTCTAATCTTTATTTAATAAATTTGAGTTTTCTATAATAGCAATGATTGTTGTAGAAAAAATAATTCTTGAATTGAATTTTTCCAAAAAAAAAAACTTTATATTTGTTAAATTGTGTATTTAATTAATATTTACTTTATTCAATATAAGTGCTATCGAAATTTTATAGCTTTATCTATTACAGTTCCTGAGATGTAGATGTTCATGCGGATGGACGGACGGACAGCCAGACGGGTAGATGCACATGGCTATATCGTCTCGGCTTTTGACGCTGATCAAAAATATATGTATATACTTTTTGGGGTCTACCTATTACATATATTTCCTGTGGGCACAAACTTATCATACCCTTCTACACTATGGATAGCGAGTATAATTCTACAAAATCTCTATTGCGGGAAGCATTTTAAATATAGAATTTCTATAATATAAGAGTTTAATATACAAATCACAATTGTTAAAAGAATAAATTAAACTGACAAACTTAGAAAAATCAAATACGAATATTTGCTATATTATAAAATAATAAATATTTTTGCTCATCTAAATACGGAATTGAATTTTTACAGCTGTAATTTATAACATTCATAATATATATAAAATATACATTTATAAATTCATATATTTGCTAGATAGCGCATCAAAAAGTCAGCTATTTATTCATTGCTGCATGGACTTCATTTTGATGTTGGATATTTCGTTTGCAGTTTATGCAAATGCGGTAAAAGGTAACCAGTAAGCTCAGGTACTCAACGAGTGGCCTGCAGAGACATGGTCCCGTCCCAGTGCCCCTCGCTTCCCTCTCCCCCTCCTCTTGCTGCCGCTCCCTCTCTCCACACCTTAGACGAGGCCCAAGCGCAATCAACTCGTTGGCCTTGATCGTTTGACGTTGCTGCCGCTGCGGTTAGTGTTGCCGTTGCTTCTTAGTGTTGCAGTCAATCAGACAGACAATCAGACAGACAGTCAGTCAGTCATTCATTCACGCAGTCAGTCGATTCATCAGTGGCTGGCTGCCTCACTAGCATATTAATTACAACAAACAATTCTAGTGCCAAGTCGAAGAAGCTCAAGCCGAAGCCGAAGCCCATAAATCTTCGGTTATTTTTTGTTATTGTCCATTTCAACAGTTCCAACATGAATTTGACTTTTTTCCCATTTACTTTTCATGCTACTCTCGAAGATAGTGTTGGAGGAGCTATATTTTCAAGTTAAACCAACACGAAAGTACTAAATATACTCTTTGCTGATCTGCACTGAAGATTCTTGACTGCAATTGTTACATTTCTCATTTAAATAAGAAATAATAATTTGGTGTAGAAATAGATGTTTTCTTCTTTCAGATTAAGTTATTATAAACCTTCATCTATTTATATATTTATCTTTAGTTTTCTATTATCTATTTTTATTTTAGCATTTTTCAATATCTTTTATTTAAAATTCATATTATTTTCTTTAAGTCTTTTAATGTCTTCTGCTTTTCTATCTATATAATTCATACTTCAATATTTTTCAATATATATGAATATATAAACAGACATTTTTCTCTAATAAACTATCTTATTTCTCATTTATTTCTTACTCTTTTTGTTTCTTTCTTATTGTGTTTGTTTTTTATTTTCTTTTATTTTATATTATAGTTTTATTTTTTATTATTATTTTATTTTATATTATTATGTTATTTCACATTTTTGTTTTATTGTATATAATTATTTTTAATTTAAATTTTTATTTTATTTATAATATAAATATTTAGTAGTATATTGTAATATATTCTATTAATTTTTTTCTGAATTATCATTTTATTTAACATTATTTTATTTATATTATTGTTTTTTTTTTAATATTATATATTTTTTTTAAACATAATTGTTACTTTTTTATTTGTCCTATTATTTTCATGTTGAAATATCTACCTATATAAAATATAGAAGCTTTTTTTGCTTAGCGTCTTTTCCTTCAGTCTCTTTTACTGTCGTTTATATTGTCTCTCTTTAACTATTATATTTCTATATTCTACTTCTTTTATTTATATTTTTGAATTTTCTAGTATCTACGCTTAGAATTTTTTTAGCTTTCAAGGGCATTACAAAGTCGCTCACTTGAGTTATTCGCTGCAGCAATTTTGCTGCATTATTGCTTTCTGTTTTACAGCTGACCCATTGAATGTGGCCAAGTTGCAAGTTGTTGTTGCACGTGCCCGCCGCTTGCGTTGTAAGCTCATTAGGTGCTTAATAAATGCTAAACACCACAGCAGCAGCAAAAGTACAAATACCTTAGCTCAACCTCAAAAACGAACCAAGTCGAGGGGAGAAGAAATAAAGAAATATTATTTATGACTGCTCAAAATGCAGCTCACAACAGGCCACAAAAAGTAAAAAACGACGGAGGGGTAAAGCAAACACAACAGTAAGAAACCAAAAAAAAAAACCGAATCAACTTGATTGCATTTTATTTATTTTTTCCATTTAATTTTTCGTTGGTGTTTTTCTACACTTTGTTGCAAGTGGCACAATGCTAATTGAAATGCGCGCCAAAGCGAGCAGCAGCAGCAGCAACAAATAACAACAAATCACAGCAATAGCAGCGGCAACAACAACAACAACAACAATTTATTGAGTGTGGTACGGAAACATTACACAAAAGGTGTGTGTGTGCCAAGAGAGCGAGAGCAAGCAAAGTTCTCGAGGAGAAAACTTTAGAATACTTAAAAAGCAAAGCGTAGGCTAAGGCTAAGCAAAAACATAACAACAACAAAGCCAAACCAAACCCAGTGGAAGGTTAACACAACAGTTAGCTGTACCACAATTCCGATTTCCTAAGCAATTAAATTCCAATTGCGGCATTGTTTTGCAACACAACTTTGACTGCCAATTGCCTCATGCCTCATGCCTCATGCCTCATGCCTCATTCCTTTGTGGCTTCTACACACAATTTTAAATATTGCAATTAACCATTCTGCCTTTATTTTGTCGTTGTTCTACAAAGCAAAGCCAAAACTCAAGACTGAAAAGACAACAAAGCTATCAGTCAATTAAAATAAACAACAACGCTCGTCTTATCGCTACAGTGAGACCTCTATAAACGGACAGCTTTGCAGTTGATTTGTCCAGAAAGTATGCGAGTTATTTGCCATTTAGGCAAATTGCAAAATTCCAAACAAAACTGTTATAAACTTTCGTTGTTATAATCTCTGTCAATATTAAACGAAATATATTTCATTGAATTTATTCGAAAGTTAGAATATAAATATATATATTAAACTGTTCTCTAGAAATCTCTTTATATAATGTTTATTTTTATACCCACTACTCATATTGTGTAGTATACGGTATATTTTGAAAGTATATACCAAATATATGCTTCGGTATATTTGCGGTATATTCATTTGGTATATTTAAAGAATAATTCCGCTCATGCATGTAATAGTATACCAATATACTAAATATTACCATTGGTATATTTTAGTATTTTTGTGGTATATTGGTATATTTTAAGAATAATGTCTCATCTTACTCGTTTTTTTTTTTATTTTAGTTGAAAGCTGAATTTTGGTGTGTTAACTTATTATATAATCTAAATTAATGTCAATTTGCGGCATTAGCTTATTTTGGTTAAATAAAATGTTTCAATTAAAAATAAAAGGTTTATTTAAGTTAGCCTTTCTATTTTTCAACATTTTTTTTTTCAAAGGCAGTTGAAATGAATTCTGAAATGAGTAAAAGGCTGTTTTTCCAACGATTCTTTTAAATCCTTCTCTAATTAATTTGTAGACTTAAAAATATGTTAAAGTTCATTTTTAAAATATTTTAAAAATAAATATAATACCAATTAATATACAAATGATTGTCAAAAATTTGTAAGAACATTTTAGAAATGATATAAACATAAATATGAAATCAATTACATTGAAAATCGTTGTCAAAAATGTTTAAGATCATTTCAAATATAGTATAAAAATGAATATAAAACCAATTTCTATACAAATAGTTGCCAAAAATGTTTAAGATCATTTAAACAACAAATATGAAAACCAATTTCTGTACAAAATCTTTGTCAACCGCTTAAGTAAAGGCGAAATGACTATTGACTAAACTAAAGAAGAAACAAAAGTTGTACAAAAATGTTAGCTATAGGTAAATTTGGTCTCGAAAATTTTAAGATATTTTATTTGGCAATAAAACGGAATTGAAACAAGATTTTTTGTTGCCCAAGCTAATTCATAGAGGGGAATAGAGCAATATGTATTGCAGAAAGAGGCGCAAAGTCAGATTAGTTTTTGGCTGCCAAGAAGGAGGCAAAGGGGCAAGTGTGGCACAAACTGCAGTGCAGCGAGGAGGCTGCCACTGACACTGCGATTGCGACTGTGGCACATTTCGCGTGTGACAGGACAGCGGGCACTTAAGTGAGCAATGACCGGTTATCGCCCGAAAACAACAACAAAACGTGAAAAGAAAAAAAAAATAGCGACACAACACAACTCATGCCACATGCCACATGCCGCACAGCACATGCCGCACATGCCACATGCCACATGCCACCACAGTCGAATATTGGGCAATGTAATTTGCTAGATTCCAAAATTGTTTGACCGCCTCCTGCTGATTTTTGCCATTGTGTTGGCACTTTTGCATACGACACAAAGGGAGGCGCCACACAGAATGAATGGGATAGTGTTGCATATCGCATAATTGTTATTGTTATTATTGTTATTTATGCTGCTGCCGTCGTTGCTGCTGCTGCTGCTGCTGATGAGGCAGCTAGTTGAAGCCAGTTGATGCTGATGTAGCATCAAAATGTGCAATGCGATTATATTGTCAATAAAAACGCATTAGAATAATGCACAAAATTGTGTTGAGCACCACATGCTTTATATTTTTTTTTTTTGTGTTGTGGCATGCAGCATGCGGCACATGTTGCTGTTGTGTTTGCTCCTCTATTATTATTAGCATTATTATTGTTATTATTATTGATGCAGCCGCTGCTGCTGCAGTTTTGTGGGTCAATCAATTTGGTGCGCAATAAAACAATGCTCGGGATAACACAAAGATGATTTATCTAATCTATATTTCTCTCCCTCTCTCTCTCTTTCTCTCTCTTGCCACCAAAAATGTTGGTTGTGCGCTAAATATTTGAATTATGCTCTCAGGCATAATCAGAAACATGACCAAAACACAACAAAGCCAACGCAATTCCTGTCAAACTGCACACCGTTTGTGAGTCACTGGAACAAAGACATTCTCCTGCTGACTAGCTGAAAAAAATGATCTGTGAGAATGATGAAAAGTTTTCAAATCGACAAAAAAAAAACATAAAACACTCGCATTTCAAATGCATAAATGTGTGAAATGAAACATAAACAGGGCATGCTCGAATTCTCTATGCACTACCACGACGAGACATAAACAAGAAATTGTTCAGCAAATATTTATTGTTAATCTCCCCTTACAAAATGGGAAATATTTCAGTGCAACACAAAATGAAATGTTTACTTGAAGTAACCAAAGCAGTTTTACTAGCTTAAGTTTGGAGCTGTGAAATTTACATTGAAAAAAATTCCGAATACCAATCAATTTAAATAAATACAAAATTGAACCTTTTTAATAGTATATAAGAACGGGAGAACAGAAAGCTTTTGTTCTGTTTCTGTTTTGTGCCAGTTGTAATCAGAACAAGAGATCTGCTCGATTTCAATATGTTACATATTGATATGCAAGTTTTTTGCACACAATTTGCAGCAGATTGTTGCAAGCCTTTGTCAACAGTACAAAAAATATGGTAAATTTATGCCTGCACCTTTTATCATTTATCTGTATTTTTATTTTTTTTTTTTTTGCTTTTTGTCTGTGTGTTGTAATCGGAGAAGTTGTGAGTCGACTGTGAGAAACTGTTTTAATACCCAATACACATAAAGTAGAAGGGTATTATAGTTTTGTGACAGGCAGGAAATGTATGTAACAGGCAGAAAAAACATCTCTATCCGTCTGTCTGTCCGTCCGACCTTCCGTATGAACACCTAGATCTCAGAGATTGTTGTAAAACGTATCTTAGAAATTCTTTTGCATGGACAATAACTCCAACTTACATATTATGGTATACATAATACATACGTGGAATATTTTGTAATCTATGGTATATTTAGATTGTCTTACTATATCAATATACCAAATATGGTCTTTAGTATATTTTATAATTTTTTGGTATATGACATTCTGGTACATTTTGTACTCTACGGTACATTATGCAAGCAGTACTATTTCAATATACCGAATAAAGTATTTAGTATATTTTAGTATGCTATGCTATATGTTAATCTGGTATATTTTATACTGCATTTTTATATTTAGAATATTTTGTACTATATCAATATACCAATATACATTTGGTATATTTTTTAGTATTTTTTTGGTATAATTACTTAGTATAATATTTGGTATATTAAAAATTTATACCGTAGTGTTTTGCTTTCCTCAAATGCGTATTAGCGGGTATTTCAAAGTCGAGCACACTCGACTGTAGAATTCTTATATTTTTTTTTCTTCGTTTTGCGACTGACAAAAATTCACATGCAACGCCAATGCAAAGAAAGTGGCAAACAGCTGCACAAACAATTTCGAAAAAAAAAGACTGAGACTCTTTGGACTCTTCGTCCAGTGCAAACAACAACAAAACAGGTGTCACACAGCAAACTGATTGGATGTCCAATCTGAGACAGATAATTAGCTGATAATATGCCCAGAGACAGTGCAAATGAAAGACTGAAAATGGGAAACGGGAAACTTCATCCTTCGAGCTGCTTCATCAGCAGTTTCCCCGACGAGTCGCGTCATATTTAATATGTAAATAAATATTGCGAAATTCTTAAATAAATCACATAGCTATCGTTTATATTCCCACAACAACAGCGTGAAATTAAATAAAAGTAAAATAAAACTCGAAAACATTGTGAAAAAAGTGTTGACGCTGCGTTGGCGTCGCTTATTTTGGTTTTGCTTTTGCTTTTATGTGAATTCACTGAAGGTGAAAAATAAGGCAATATTTACCTAAAATGCATATTCAATATACAAATTTCTCAATGACCTTCACCACCCACACAAAACGCAAAGCTCAAAAGAAACAACACCCACTTCAGAGGCAAATAAAATGCGGTTCAAGTGTTTCTTTCCCCCCAGAAAACTAAGGAAAAAGAAGTATTGCATGTTGCTGCAGTTTTTAAGCAAAATTGGGAGAATATTTTACAACAATTCTCTAATCGCATAGATATGAAATATATAGCATATATGGAGAGATAATAAATAAATTAAGCAATGTTTTCATTCCATTAAAATATATCAAAAATACAATAAAGACGATAAAGAAAACAAGTAAGAAAGCTACAATCGTGTAAACTTTAAAACTTTAAAATATACCGAATTAATATACCACAAAATACTAAATATATACTGAATTATAAATTCAAAATATACCATTCAGTGCAAAATATACCAGACCTGTTTTAAGTATGCTTTTTTGTCATACAAAAGTATTTCTTAAATAACTTTTAAAAATTCTATTTTTTCAGCATTTGGTGTAACATAAATCTAATAATTGTATAGTATGCAAACGTGTTAAAGACGTTTTATAATTAAACATTGAAATCAATGGAGAAGTATTACAGTCTATAGAAGTGGAACTATAATAAAAGTCAGACTTTTAATTTGTGCAGAGATATTCTTAAGTTGAATAAGTATGAAATATGTAGAATACATAAATGTAATCAATAGAGATTCAATATAATTGAAAATGCTAATAAAAAATGAACTTGAAAATGTGTTAACATTAAAAATGCTATTCAATGCAAACTTTTTTAGAAATTGAAACTTTTTATAGCCAATTTCAGAGCAAGTTTTGACAGTTAAAAAGTATATTATACACAATATGTACAGAAAACTAAAAAATAAATGCAAAATCCAAGATTAAAATAGCATTTAAGTTAAAAACCAATCAGCTCCAAGTTTTAATTACAAGTTAAATACAATTTTAATTTAGTTTCGAAGTAAGTAAGTAAGAAAATTTGTAAGATTTATAGAGAACTAAGAAATATTTACATATCTATTTCAAACATTATAAAATTTTCGTCCCACTTCGCTCTTTCAAATTTTCGAAAAACAATTCCCGACATTTTCGAATTGGGCGTTATTAATTTAATCTTGTCTCGATGGTCACAGATTGTCGTGTTTATATTTGACGAAGTGAAATGTGCATTACAAATTCAAATTGCGGGACTTGTTCTGTTAATTAACTCGACTACGACAATGTTTGTTGTGTGTGTAATGTAATATTTAATATTTGATCTTTCCCCATACCTTTTACCTCCCTCCCTCCCTCCATCCCCCTTCCACACTCACCACACACCCCACACACAAGTCCAATTCGATGTCAAAGCGAGAATCTCATGCATATATATTCAAACATATATATAGAATAACAAATATGCACATCAACAACAAACATATTCACAGAGAGAGAGAGAGAGAGAGAGAGAGAGAGAGAAGAGATAGAGAGAGCGATAGAGACAACAGAAAATTGAAATTTTATTGAAGTATTTTGTGGTGCTCGATAATTGGGAACGGCGTTAAAAATTCTGAATTCTGAATTCGGAATTCTAATGCCACCATTTCACATAGCAATTACAGGTATTCATTCTCTCCTCTCATTCATTAATTAGTTTTGTTTTCCACAAATTGGATAATTGTTGAAATTTTCGGGTGTTCTTATTGTTATTGTTTTGCGTTTCGGTATCTCAATTAACGCAATTATTTCAATTATATATTTTTAGCTAATTGAAATTCGAAATATTTGTGAAACGAAACGCAATGAAATGGATTGAAATGAAATGGAACAACGATGATTATTCACATGGAAATAAAATAGGCTTTGTAAATATTTAAATGGTGGTGGCGGGGGTGGAGGGGGAGAATAACTGGGAATAGAAATGGATTCAAGTGGCATCAGTATTAAAAACCAATTGAAAAAATAAAGCACTAAATACCTGAAATTTAATGTGCGATAAAGTGATAAAAATAAATAAAATACAATTGTAAATATGCCCAAAATACACACAGGTTTAATATATAGTAATATTTATGTAATGTTGACGAACTCTTTAGAAAATATTTAATAAATTGCATTTCGAATAAAAAGAAAATTCTTATCAAACATATCACAAACAAAATTCCACTTTATTGAATTTAATCAGCGAGGCAATTTATTTGTGACAATGATTAAAAGAGAAGCCAACAATCTATTTGATTATAATTAATTTACAAAGTGTGCCGTTAATTGCTGAATTAAATGCACACGTATTCGTGCAACATGGGGCAGAGCTAGTTAGAGAGTCAGAGAGAGGATTAAACGCATCAGAGAAGAGTGATTTCCTCTTTCCAGCATCAACTTTGTAATTTACTGTTTTACTCATGTAAGCTCCGAGATTAATTATCTATATAATCTAAACAAACAAATTAACAATAATGCTTCTTTGCTAATCGTTCTCATCTCTTTTAGCTGACAGTGCTTAATTAGACAGGTGTCTGCTATAAATAAGCCCAAAAGTATTCTACTTAAGCCTGCAAGTAATTGGACAATTTGTGCAATTTAAATCAGTTATGATATCAAACCTAATTTGATTGCCTAAAAATACCGACCTAGACAATTTCTTTGCCCATCTCTCTCCCATCTAAATTTAGTCTTTTTTGTGTGTTGCACACATTCTTCCGCTTAAATAGCACAGAATGAATCTCGTCTCGGTCTCAGTCTCAGTCTCTGTATTGAAAAATCTTATATTTCGCGACTCCCACTTGATTTGGAATTTCTTGTCACTCCTACTCTATAAGTCTACTGTCTGCACCGTTGCGCGTAGGCCTCTCAAAGGTTCCCTAAAATACATTCCAATTATGTGATGTTTCCAAAAAAAAAAAAAGTTACAAATATAATAGATAATAAGCATGTATCTTTCTTTTGATTGTTTGCGTTTTCAATAACAATTTATTTCAAGTTTGTTCTTCTTATTGTGCATTCTGTAGTTAAGTGAAAACTTGAAGAATTTTCACATTTAAATTTACATTTCTATATAAACTAATGTAATAACTTCAAAACAGTGAAAACTATGTCTGACTAAGCAAGTTTTCACTATTGAATTTACTTTCGGCTTCAGTAAAACCAAAAATGCATAAACAAAATGTATAAAATAATGTAAAACTCATCTCGCATAACTACTAAACTGGCCTTTGTGTGCACTCAACTGAGTGCACACTGTACTTCTGCAAACATGTGCGTGTGCGTACACACACACACACACACACTCAAGTGGCTTGCATTTGAAAGACACGTGTAAATCGCTCAAGTGACTGTTTTTTTGAGGTCAGTTTGTTTGACTTCATTTGATAACAGAACCCGACACAAATTATCAAAAGCAACTAAGCTAAAAACGGCTCGAGGCTAAACTAACAAAACTCCAGCTACTATTTAAATCACCTACTACTAAAATTTCTACGAAAAGTTCTACTACAAACTTCATTTAGCAAACCATCTCGACTACAATTTCCACTACAAAAACTTGTTATACTACAACTTATACTATTTCTTATAAAACTTCTTATACTGCTTCGCCTGCTACTAAATGCTCTTCGCTCGCTTTTGCCTAATTTCCTGGCTATGCTTTGAACCAGCGAAAAATTCCCACGGGCTGTTTGTTTTGTACTTGTTTGCAAGGCACGCCGAAAATAAAAAGAAATAATAATAATAATAATAATAAAGGCAGAGCAAGCGAGCGAGTGAACGAAAGTAGGGGATGCAGACAGGGACACGAGAAAAAGACAGAGACAGAGACAGAGGAGGAGACAGAACTTACCCGCGTAACATGAGCAGCTGTCCAAACCGAAAAGCAACAACAGAAGCAGCGCTGTCGTCGACGGCATTTTAAGCCAAGCTGCTGCTGACGGCGCTGTCGCTGTCGCTGTTGTTGCTGTTGCTGCTGGTATTTTGTTGGTGCGCCGCAGCGACGACGCCAACGATCGTCGCTGCCTTTGCTTCATTTGCGCCAGTTGTTGTTGCTGTAGCTTGTCTGTTACTTTGCCGCTGCGGCTGCTGCTGCTGCTGCTTTAATTTTTTTCTCACTTTTTTCGGTTGTTTTGTTTTTTGTTTCTTCTTTTTCGGCTTTTTGTTTTATTGTATGTGTGCACTTGGCAAAAAAGTTTTCGTTGTTATTTTCTTATTTTATATTTTCAATGAGGTTTGCCGCTTCTTATATTTTTGCTGAGCATTTTCTCTGCTGCCATTTTATTGTGCCTGCAATAGACAATTATAACAACAACAACAACGATAATAACAGAGGGCGTGTGTGTGCGGGAAAAAGACAGGAGACAGAAGACAGAAGACGGATCAGCAGCAACATCAGAAGAAGAAGAAGAAGAAAAAGAACACAAGACACAACGTTAAACAAATGTTAAACGTCGTCGTCATATTGATCTATCAGCATTGCTCTTTACGCCATCATTCGCACTCAACGCTTAGCGCTCTCACGCTCACGCACACCTGCCGCAGGTAACGAGAGCGAGCGAGCGAGCGGGAGAGATCACGTTTAAAGAGAGCGACCCAGAGAGAGCGTAAATTTTAATGGGAATTCTTCTTCTGCTTCACCTTCTGCGGCTATTTCTTCTTCTTCGACAACTGCTGCTTGTTTTTAGTGTGTGTTTTCTGTTTTTGTTGCGCTCTCGCTATTTTGTGGCTTTTGTTGAACCCTTTTTTTCTTCTCTTAGCCTCTTGCTTCGTTTTGGCTGCAAGAACTCGTTTTTCACATGCAATTCTTTTTAAGCTGCGCTCACACACCCACACACACACACATTCACTAACACATAAGAAACGCACACACACACACACTAGCATAAAGATGAGAAAAAAATGTAATTATTAATTGTTGTGAATAATTTTTCAACATTTGTTTTGTTATCTTTCGCTTTGGCTTTCGACTATTGCAGTTTATTGCTCAAGCATTTTTGCCTTTATTATTCACACACTCACACACACGCTCACCAGTCCACAAGCAAACAGAAAAAAAAAACAACAAAAATATTGAAAGATCATTGCGCTGCTGCTGCCGACGCTGATCGACGCGCAAGCAGAGCAAAGAAATACACGCACACATACACGTACATTTACACAGTTTCGCACGAACTGCGACTGCGACTACGCCAAAGTAGACGACGACGTTGACGGTGGCGGCGACAATGATGACGGCGACGATGCGACGACGACAACACACACACACGAACACGCGGCAATCTGAACCGTTCGTAACGCGCGCACAAAACAAACTGAAGCAAAACAAAATCCAGCACAGGCCAACGTCAAAAGTTGTTGAGTGAGTTTCGCTTAACAGGCCACTGTTGCTGTTAATGTTAATGCACGCTGCGCTGTTAACTTCGCTCGCATTGAACTGCTGCTACTACTGAAGTCGCATGCCAAAAACTCACTCAATGTTAATGTTAACTCAAAATGGAACTGTTACGAGGGCAAATGTACATTGACACTCAATTCGATGCAGCAAGTGTGATTTATTGAATATTAAACATATAAATATTTGATGATATGATATTTTCTATAAATTTAAATTACTAAGTTAGTTTCTAAGTTTCCATTTACTTGTTAAGTAGTTAAGACATTTCATACGAATTGCATGCCAAGCTAATTGGACGTTTTGCACCACTGTGGCGCAACAGATGCGGTCTATGCGAAGCACTCGACTATATGCAAACTTCACTCAAATGCAAAAAATTCGCTCAAGCATGCCGACAAACATTTTTGGCGGTTGCAATTCGAATAAATGTGAATGTGTTAAAAGTTAATGGGAAATGCGTGTTGCAGTGCGCATTAAATGAAATTAAAATATTTTGTAAATATAGAAGTTTTCACACAATATAATTTAGCTGATTTTTCAAATGCAAAACACACACACACAGCAAAAACGAAATATATCCGATTTTAACACGCATCTGTAAATACAATAAGCATCCTGTGCTCGTGGTTGTATGTATGTGTGTGTGTGTGTGGGAATGTATGTGTATTCATTTCAAAATGCACTTAAAAATTGCTCGCGACTTTTGTGTGTGTGTACGTGTGTGTGCCTGTGGGGCTTTGGCTAGAGGTCAGGTCAACTTCGTCGCCTGCCAATTAAAACTTTTTATGCGCTGCGGCAGCTTTGTGTATATGTATGTACGTAAACGGGTGTGTGTATGCGTGTGAGTGTAAGTGTGTGCCTCGCTTCAAGTAACTTTATTAATGCGATTTCAGTTAATTAACAACAACAATTACAACACAAACGCAGTCCGCGCTTCAAAATAATCAGCAGAGAGCAACACAAGTTTATGCGTGTGTGTTTTTGGATTAACACACACACACACACATACACAGACGCACTCGCAGGCATACGAACTGTTTGCGCATAAGAACGCTTGAGTTTGCACTCAATATTCAACGCGAGCGAGCTTTGCTTTGGCCACTGCTACTTCCACTGCCACTGCCCACCCATCAACCACCCACCACACTACTCCAGAGCACACCACCGCTCACCACGTTTGTTCCCACGCATTTCTCGCTTTGTTTTGAGTTCGTTCTTTTGTGCTAGCGCGCAACAAGTTGCCAAAGCGACAGCGACGCGCGTTTGTTTTGCCTTTGTATGCGTGCGTACACGTGTGTGTGTGTGTGTGTGGGCGTATGCTTAGGCAAAACAAAGCAAATCAAAAATAACTGCATATGCAAAGTTAGTGCGCAAAAAAAGTGTTGCCTACCTTTGGGAGCTGTGCAAAATTAACGAGTTTCGCACGCTGCCAAAGTCGAAAAATCAAATATTGTCTTCGCACATACAAGTGCCTAGCAAAGGGGCAGGCGGCAAAAGGGGGCGTGGCAAAGCTGTCAACACATCGAAGCTACTTTAGTTTGCCTCTCGCGCGCATTGATTCACTTGTTTTTGCCAATTAGCTAAACGAAAGCCTTTGACACAGTTCAATGCAGGTGGCGAAAAAGTTCTTAAACATGCTTTTCGAAAAGACAGTTAACTGAGTGACTTCGATTAACTTTCTGGCAATTAGCGCAATGAGACACTTGCTGAAAAAGTTTGCAACTTGTTTTTAAGGGCTTTTATTATTAATTAAAGCGAAAATCGAAAAATCGAACTGTGAAATTAAGACAGCTGCTGAACTTATTTATTAGTCCGTCTGGCTGTCTGTCCGTCTATATTAAGGCTACGCTCTCTGAAACTGTAAAAGTTAGAGCTAGGAAATTTCGTAACAAAATGCTTGTTACAATAATGCATCTCAAGTTTATTTCAGAATTCAAAAAAAAACTTGTAATAAATATAGATTGTTCATATCATGTGAATTATCAAATTATATTATTCGCAAATATTTATTGCTATTAAAATTCGTATATACAAAAATTATGGTAATTATTCAAATGAAGCTTTGAACACCTTTATTAATCCGTCTGGCTGTCTGTCCGTCTATATTAAGGCTACGCTCTCTGAAACTGTAAAAGTTAGAGCTATGAAATTTCGTAACAAGATGATTGTTACAATAACGCATCTCAAGTTAATTTTAGAATACAATAAAAACTCTTTTGGGGCCACAAACTAAAATTGTAATAAATGTATATTGTTCATATTATATTATGTGAATTATCAAATGATATTATTAAAATTCGTATATACAAAAATTATGGTAATTATTCAAATGAAGCTTTGAACACCTTTATTAATCCGTCTGGCTGTCTGTCCGTCTATATTAAGGCTACGCTCTCTGAAACTGTAAAAGTTAGAGCTATGAAATTTCGTAACAAGATGATTGTTACAATAACGCATCTCAAGTTAATTTTAGAATACAATAAAAACTTCTTTTGCGGACAAAAGAACCTTTGAACACCTTTATTAATCCGTCTCGCTGTCTGTCCGTCTTTATTAACGCTACGATCTCTGAAACATTAAATGCTAGAGCTATGAAATTTTGTAGAGAAATGCTTGTTGTAATAACGCAATTCATGTTTATGTCAGAATGCAGTTAAAAACTCTCCTCCAACTCTAATAAATGCAGATTTTTCACATAATATTATTCGTTTTGTGAAATGAAATTATGCACAAATATTTATTGCTGTTAAAATTCGTATATACAAAAATTATGCTTATTATTCAAAATGTTGTTTTGTTTAATAAAAGTTGCGGCAGCGGAGAATAAATAACATTAGCATGTTCAAAATACGCACAAAAACAATTGATCAAACAATGTGGCTTAGTTTGTGATTTTGTTTGATTTTAACAACAATTATATCGCAGTAATTAGTTAACAACATTTTGCAATGTTTTGTTGGCAGTTGGCAACATTTACTTAGTGCAACGATGACGGATTGCGGCAATTTGTTGCCATTGTTGTTGTTGTTGTTGTTGTTGTTGTTGCACCTGTTGCCGCTGGCTGACCACATGAGTGAGCGAGAGAGATAGAGAAAGTGAGTGCGAGAATGAGATGCCATCAGAAAGCGGTAAGCATTGGAAAGCACGGCTACTAACTACATTTCACTAATGGAAAATGTGTCCAGCAGGCGACAGAGACTTCTCTAGTCTGGCGCTGCGAATCCTGTTGTGACCTGTGGCCATCCACAATTCCACATCGCCAGCTGCTTGCCCAGCCCAGTGACACAGAACAACATGGCATTCAAATTGATTTGAAATGTGCTTTAAAAATTATGCTCTCTCACAGTAGGAGAGACACAGAACACAGAATCATATGTGATGATATCGATGATAGGACTCTCGCTTCATACTATATTGGATTTGTGGCATGTGTTGTACATTGTACATAAGGTGCAACACTCTGATGCCGATGCCAATGCCAATGCTCCTGTTGACACAAATCAGACAAACTATACGGCAAACACAAAGCTATCCGAATACAGCACAAACTCAAACTCAAATTCAAATTTGAATTGAAACTCAACACACAATCACAAGCTATAGTTATATATACTATGACCATAACCAAAGCATGCATTAGCAGATGAATGGATACAAATTCACAACCCCATGGAATTATTCTATACCTGATGGCAAAGCTTTAAGTTGCGCAAAGCACATTGCCACCAAAAGTAAGCAAAACTTTAGGATGCATAAAGTTACAACAAAAAAGAATTAAAACTATGAAATATATTGGAAAAAAATATTAATGTTCGCCAAGTATATGGAATATTCTTAAATTAAAGCTTTCAAAAGCACATGAAAGCTTCTTAAGTATGCTATCGCAATAATATTTTCAAAGAATAATGATCTTACTTAATTAAATTAAGGTAGATTATGTAATTTGCTTAAAATAAAAAAGTAAACAACAAATTTAATACTAATTGAAACTAAACACACAATAAGAAGCCAAAATAAGCACAAGCTCATGGTATTATTGCAACCCTGATGGCAAAGCTTTAAATTGCGCAAAGCACATTGCTAACAAAAATAAGCAAAACTTTAAGATGCATAAAGTAGAATCAACAAAAAATTATAAAAAACTTTAAAGTATATTAAAAGTTCGTATAGTACTTGAATATAAGCTTTCGCCAAGCACATTAAAGCTAATTTAATTTAAAAAATATAGAATTAGAGAACCCTACAAAATTAAAATGTTCTTATATGGTAATAATATTTAAGTAAATTAAATAATTTTCTTCAAAAGGTAAAAAAGAGTACAACAAATTGTAATTAATCATGAAAAGCTTTAAGCTTAACAACACTCTGTAGAAGAGAATAACGATTGTAAAATACAAAATAATATGTAGAAAAGGATTTAGAATATAAAAATATAAAGTACAAAATACAATATATTGGATAGGATACGATTTAGTATATTATCTTGTATTTCATAAAATTAATTAGAATTCTAAAGCAAATTTCACTTTTTCCACAGTTTTAGGTTTCTTTCTAAAGAACTTTTTATGTTAATATGAGGAATATGTTTAATTTATCTAGAAAATCTAGAACAAGCTTAACTTTTCCAAGTTTTTTAACTATTCTTTAAAATTTCAATAAAATATTTAATTTATTAAGCTATGTTTATTAAATTAAAATAATTAATATCGACCCTCCACTTTTAATTTTGTTGGGGATTAGAAAATGTAATAAAATGCGAATTTTAGAAATAGTTTTAGTTCGTTATTTAAATAATTTAGAATTTGTTTTTTTTTAGAGTTTAAAATTTGGACTCAACCCCAGCTTAGATGCAGATAATAAATGCATATTACACTTGAGCTTGTAATTAAAACCGTTGAGCTTAAGCTGCTTAGATGTCGTTAAACATTGCAACATCGACTGGTTGCCGCATGCCCCATGGGGTGAGTGTGGCAGCTGCCAATGCCAATGGAAGTTGAAGTTTGCAACAAAAACGCAGACGCAAGGCAGAACCAAACATGACAAACATGGCAAACAGAGCTCATCGGAAAACGGCAGCTGTCAAATTTATTTGCGCGTGAAAATGCAATGGCTGTCGGAATCTGTCCTGTCTGTTTGTTTCTGTGTGTGTGTGTGTGTGTGCTGCCAAGCTGAAGCAATGTTGCAAGTGCAACAAGTGACCAGAGACGAGGCAGAGTCCAGAGAAATTCTCTCCCTCTCTCTCTCTCTCTCTCTTTTCCTCTCTACTCTGCGCTGTGTCTCTCGGTCGTTGAAAGTTTTATTGTCAGTCATGAAAATCAGATGCAACCCATTTGGCCACATTGCCACGTTGCATGCCACTTTGGCACACAAAGTGACCCCGTTTGAAGTGCAGTTGCTGCTGCTGTTGCTGCAGGACACTTTTGGCTAATCGAATTTAAATTGCAGTCAAATGAAGCGCAACAGACAAATGCAATTGGCAAGACTGTTGCAGTTTGCAGTGTTGCAGCTGCAACGTTCGCCCACTTTTTTGTGCACCCCATCAAGAGTGTGGCATGTGGCATGTGGCAGCATGCCTCACCCGCCCCATCACCCCTTCAACGTTACGTGCCGGTGTGAAGCATTGCTAATTTGACACTTATCGAGTAATGAAATCGCTTTCGGCAAAGCCTTCTCCTTCTCTCTTCTCTCTGATTCTGCTTCAGCTCACGACACACATTTCGACTCCATAACTTGTGTTGCCCCACCCGCTTCCCTTCTCTACCCCACTTTTCGTTCCCCCAAAATCCACAATCGATGGACAGCTTGATCGACATACAATACAAATGTTGAATTGCAACACGGATTCCAAATGCACAATCCAAATGACATTTCGTATTATTAGCTTTACGCTGCAAAGCGTAAGCTTCTCTCCATCGTCCAACGTCCAACGTCCATCGTCCGTCGTCCAATGCCACTTTAACATCATGTGCAACACGACCTTGGACCACATTTCATGCGCTGCATTTAAAACATCGATTGCCGCTTAAAATTGTTGCAATATTTAAGCGCACTCATGTTACAACTAATCTACTTATTTATAGATTAAAGTTGCCAGCAAAGCTTTAAGGCTCAAATTAATAAATTGATAAATAAATATACAAAGTATTTGTCATTATTATAAACCAACTACTCTGAAAAAGAAGACCAAGTTCTAACATCAACATTCGTCTTAAAAATTTAGTTCTTATATTAAGAAAACTTTAAGAACAAATTCTTTAAACGAAGAACATTAGCCTAAAAAATGACAAGTTTTCAAAAAAGATCAAAAATTCTCGATTTAAGAAACAAGGTTCTGCAATCCGTTGAAATCCCTATTAAGTTTTGATCTAGTTCTCTAGATTACTCCTTTAAAATTGCATTTTCATATCATAGACTAAAAGATGAAGAATAATTCATTATAAATACATTTACAATCACTTAATATCTTTATCGCGGCAATGGTTATTTTTAACAAATCATAATGATATTGGGACTTTTTATTTTATTTATGGGACATTAGTTGGTATTTCCCTTTTCAGAAATATTTTCACAACATTGTTAAAGTCATTAGGTCAATAACAAAATATTTCATGAATACGGATCATTCAATTAAAAAAGACTCCCGAAAATCTGAACCTCAACTATATAAAAATTTAAAATTAAAATTGTTTCTAAACAAAGTTTAAGAATCGAGCAAACCTTAGCATAGACTTCAACTACTGCTTAGCGAAGACTCGAACTTTTTGTAGTTTTTAAACACACACTTTTGATTATTCAATTCAAAAATAATTCATCAAAATCTGAAGCCCAACTATATACAGATTTCAAATTAAAATTAGTTTATAAACATTTTTAGATTTAAGCAAAGACACACACCTTAGCATAGACTTCAACTACTGCTTAGCGAAGACACGAACTTTTTGTAGTTTTTAAACACACACTTTTGATTATTCAATTCAAAAAGAATTCATCAAAATCTGAAGCCCAACTATATACAGATTTCAAATTAAAATTAGTTTATAAACATTTTTAGATTTAAGCAAAGACACAAACCTTAGCATAGACTTCAACTACTGCTTAGCGAAGACACGAACTTTTTGTAGTTTTTAAACACACACTTTTGATTATTCAATTCAAAAAGAATTCATCAAAATCTGAACCCCAACTATATACAGATTTCAAAATAAAATTAGCACATGAACAGAGTTTTAGAATTAAGCAAAGACACAAACCTTAGCATATACTTTAACTGGTGCTTAGCGAAGACACGAACATTTTGTAGTCTAATAACTGCATTACAAATCTGTAAATAAATACATAATGTGTTATAATGGTTGTTATTTTATTTTTTTTTGAAATTCAGTAAGCAGCTAAATTAAGCCAACTAAAAAAATAATAAATTTGAATTAGAAAAACATTGCTGAATTTAATTAATATACCATATTTTATGTTTTGCTTTTGTTATAATGTGATATATGCTTGGCACCTTGGAAAAGTCGATCATATCGAATGCTTGTTCATTTACAAAAAAAAAGATGTGAGCTGCGTAATAAATCAAAGTCGCGGCATTTTGCCATTAATCTCAAAGCGCAAATAATAATAATGGTGGGTGAGAATTACACCCAAAAGCAAATGGGGAATGGGCTGCAAAGTGAATATTGCTGCCACACCGCGTGGCAAGTAACACACGATGAACACTACGTATATTCCAGTTACCAGACTCTCCGACGTCTGAGCTCCCCACACTTTTACTAGTGTTGCAACTCGCGCCGTAATATACTTATTGTTTAATAGCTGCAGCTCTTTTGTGACCGCACAACAAGGCAACAAGGTCTCTTTTGTTGGGCGGGTCCAGCTGCAATGCGACAAGTTGCAAGTTGCCCAGTTGCCCGGTAGCTGCTCGGTTGTTGCTGTTGCTGGTTGCACGTTGCACGTTGTACGTTCCATCAACTAGTGTCCAATTTGTTATGGACAGGTAAAAATGGCGATGCACGGCAACATAAATCACAGCGCCGCCACAATGTCCAGCCAAATGTCAGAGGGTGAGGCGAGGCTAGGTGAGAAGATGCTGAAGCTGAAGCTGAAGCTGTAGCTGGTGGCAGCTTCAGCAAGTGGCTGCAACAAAACAGAACTTGAAGCTTGGGTGATGGAGCTAAAGTCGGATCAGTGACTGCAACCGTTTGTCAATTATGCTTCTCGCAGCCAGTTCAAAACGTTGCATTTCCGCCTTGCACACAAAAGGCGACTGCAAAACAAAAGGCGAATAAACCAGTCGCAAAATGGGAAGGGAGGTGAAGAAGGGGGACACAGGAAGAGAAACTGTGGCAGGACCTTGCTGGCAGACTTTGGCCGCGCCGGAAGTTTGCGCTGACATTCATTACCATAATTCACAACAGCTTAAAACATTTATGTGGCTGCTGCTTACGGCTTGCCACGCCTACCTGCCAAAGTTCCGCCTTCCCCCCTTGCGCCCCTCTTCATGCCCTCTGTTTCTGGCACCTGCCAGCAACCAGGTTTTAGCCGCCTCTTATTGATATACCCGGTAGTTACAGTCTGCAAAAGGGTTGTCTGCCCGTCTGTTCATTTGCACAAAGAGTTTGCCTACTAAATGCTTTAGAGTTGCGCAATTTGCAGTCATTCCTAGGGTTGTCAGCCCTACTGTTGAAAACAGTACTATGATATACTATTTTATGAGCTCAGAGAAGCTGGGTCAAGTGATTTGAGATATTCAAAAAAAAATTGGTGCCCATTGCTTTAAATCGTTTGCCCATGTTTGCCCAGGAAAAATTTTGACATTTTTTCGGCATGAATGACTCAAACTCGATCGCCCACACCTCGAAATTATGAAAACTAAAGCTACAACGGTAGCCTCAAGTGTTTTCAAGTCTGCCCATATCTCAGAATTTCAAAATTTTGAAAAATTTGAAGGTTTTCAACTTTTTTGATTGCCCATACAAATTCATCGTTTGCCCAACTTTCAAAGTCTCAAATTTTTGCCAAATTTCAAAATTTTTCAAATTTTTTTGACTTTTTCAGACTGCCCATTCGCTATTTTCGTTTGCCCACCCTTTAGAATTTCAAAATTTTGCCGAATTCCAAAAATTTTCATACTTTTTTGATTTCAGCCTATGGCCCATACAAATTCATCGTTTACGCAATTTTCAAAGTCTCAAATTTTTGCCAAATTTCAAAATTTTTCAAATTTTTTTGACTTTTTCAGACTGCCCATTCGCTATTTTCGTTTGCCCACCCTTTAGAATTTCAAAATTTTGCTTTATTTAAAAAATTTTCATACTTTTTGATTTTAGCCTATGGCCCATACAAATTCATCGTTTGCCCAACTTTCAAAGTCTCAAATTTTTGCCAAATTTCAAAATTTTTCAAATTTTTTGACTTTTCAGACTGCCCATTCGCTATTTTCGTTTGCCCACCCTTTAGAATTTCAAAATTTTGCCGAATTCCAAAAATTTTCATACTTTTTGATTTCAGCCTATGGCCCATACAAATTCATCGTTTACCCAATTTTCAAAGTCTCAAATTTTTGCCAAATTTCAAAATTTTTCAAATTTTTTTGACTTTTTCAGACTGCCCATTCGCTATTTTCGTTTGCCCACCCTTTAGAATTTCAAAATTTTGCTTTATTTAAAAAATTTTCATACTTTTTTGATTTTAGCCTATGGCCCATACAAATTCATCGTTTGCCCAACTTTCAAAGTCTCAAATTTTTGCCAAATTTCAAAATTTTTCAAATTTTTTTGACTTTTTCAGACTGCCCATTCGCTATTTTCGTTTGCCCACCCTTTAGAATTTCAAAGTTTTGCCGAATTCCAAAAATTTTCATACTTTTTTGATTTCAGCCTATGGCCCATACAAATTCATCGTTTGCCCAAGTTTCAAAGTCTCAAATTTTTGCCAAATTTCAAAATTTTTCAAATTTTTTGACTTTTTCAGACTGCCCATTCGCTATTTTCGTTTGCCCACCGTTTAGATTTTCAAAATTTTGAATATTTTAAAAAATGTTCATACATTTTTGATTTCTGCCTGTTGCCCATACAAATTCATCGTTTGCCCATATTTGAAAGTGTGAAAATTTTTTGAATTATGCGAAATTTTGAAATTCTAAAGGGTGGGCAAACGAAAATAGCAAATGGGCAGTCTGAAAAAGTCAAAAAATTTGAAAAATTTTGAAATTTGGCAAAAATTTGAGACTTTGAAAGTTGGGCAAACGATGAATTTGTATGGGCCATAGGCTGAAATCAAAAAAGTATGAAAATTTTTGGAATTCGGCAAAATTTTGAAATTCTAAAGGGTGGGCAAACGAAAATAGCGAATGGGCAGTCTGAAAAGTCAAAAAATTTGAAAAATTTTGAAATTTGGCAAAAATTTGAGACTTTGAAAGTTGGGCAAACGATGAATTTGTATGGGCAATCAAAAAAGTTGAAAACCTTCAAATTTTTCAAAATTTTGAAATTCTGAGATATGGGCAGACTTGAAAACACTTGAGGCTACCGTTGTAGCTTTAGTTTTCATAATTTCGAGGTGTGGGCGATCGAGTTTGAGTCATTCATGCCGAAAAAATGTCAAAATTTTTCAAAATTCAAAATTTCGAAAACGAAAAATTTTTTCGAAAAACTAAAAGATGGGCAAACATGGGCAAACGATTTTAAAGCGATTTCCGCAAAAAAATTTTGAAAAAAAAAATTTTTGAATTTTCGAAAAAAAAAATTTTTTCATAATTTTGAAACTAAGGGTGGGCAAAAAAAAATTTTTCCTGGGCAAACATGGGCAAACGATTTAAAGCAATGGGCACCAATTTTTTTTTGAATATCTCAAATCACTTGACCCAGCTTCTCTGAGCTTATTTTATGTATATTTTATACTTTTCTCAATCGTATAAAAACGATTTGCATAAGAATATACATGAAAAGATATACAAATTTATTATTATAATGTTAAATTACACTTCTTAATTTTATAAATTAATTATATAATTAAAATTATTTAATAATCTATAGCTTTTAGTTTTAAAATAATTTAAAAATATTCAATAAATAAAATATGTTCCAGCAAAAAATTTATTGTTTCAACGCAAATAAAAATGAAGCACATATTTATGTGATAACATAGATTGGCTATATAAGTAATAGTATTATATTTGAATTTATATAAAAATGCATCAAAATTTATAGGAAAAGTAAAGCAGCGTGGTATTCTTTTTAAAATATACCAAATTAATATACCGCAATAAAAACTTCTTAAATTGTCTTTATAGACAAAAAAAATGCTATATTTTTAATTTAATGAAATTGAGAATTGTATATGAATTTTTTGAAAAATATTCTCGCACAATTCATTTGCCTGAAATACTGTTGAATTTTGTAAGTAGTTTATTTTAAAATATACTAGATTAATATACAGCAAAGAGAACTCCTTACAATTTCGTTATAAAACAATATTTTTATAAAACAAAATATGCTCAATTTTGTAATTCAATTAAAATTTCGAACTAAGATTTTTTTCTTAAATATTCCCGCACAATATTTAAAATATTCGTCTGAATTGCTGTTCAATTTTGTACTCCTAAATATAGTACTTAAATTATACTCTTAAATATACCAAGTTATACAAACCTAAATATACAGAAATTCATAACTTTACCGGGTGTACAAAAGTCGGTGCAGTTGTGCCTTGTGCGCAGCGTCTATTTGTTTGCTGGGCATTGTTTTGTGTGTTGGATTATGTGCGGCGGCATGCAAAAAGGGATAATAAGGAAACTTGAAAATTTGTTGCAATTATTTTAACTGCTTGGGAATTGCCCGACAACACCGAAGCACCAAACCCCAACCCCAAAGCTCTCCCTCCATCCACCTCTCCCTCTCCCACTTAGCACCATTCGCCCACTGTTGGCCATAAAAACTTGACGCAAAATGGCCGGCAACTCCGACTGCAACTGCATTGCACTTTACAACTTGTTTTTGGGGGGCAGCAACTCTTCGCTCTGGAGCATGGCCCATGTGTTAAGCCGTCGCCCGGCAATTTGCTAGTCCAACTCTTCATCTCTTCTCTCCTCCTCCTGCCACGCCCCTTGGCATGCTCCTTAGCAGCCAAGCGTTGCCCTCTTTTTACACCACAAGACTTTTGGGCCAAAAATTTGTAGCAAGTCCTTCGGCAAGAAGCATAAAAGTACAACACAACAAATGCAGCTGCAGCTATAGTATTTTTCGCCTTCCTTTCTCACTCTCTCTCTCTCTCTTTTGCACACATTTGCTGTCCTTTTCTACAGGCAGGAAGTTGGCTGCATTTGTCGTCTAAATAAAAGCACAAATACTACCTGAATCATAATGCAACAACTAATCTGGATCATCTGACTTGACTCGTTAACAACTTGACTCGATGTAACAGCTCTGTTCTATGTTAATCATCATCAAGAGCAAAATGAGAAGAAAAAGAGATAGAGTGACAGAGAGAGAGAGAGAGAGAGTCAGAGAAAGCGAGTTGGACATTCTATTGAGGTGAGATTTGTCGCAAAATTAACGCGAGCTATTTACAAAGTATGAAATTGAAATAAAAGCTGATAAACGAAAAGGATTTTGTGAAAGAGAATCAGCAATGAAGCGTGGGAGAGACAGCACAACTAATAGAAAACAGATGAAAAATAAAAAGATCGATGATAAACAGAGCGAAAAAAAAATCACAGAATAAATAAAATGATGCCAAGGGAAATACAGATTGGCAGACAGAAATGTATAAAAACATTTATATTTTACTTGGACTGTGGTCAAAGATTTCTAAAGCACTTTAAATTTCGACAGCAACTGCCGAAAACTAAATTTATTCTCTTTATGTGCTCCAAAACTAATATTCTAAGTTCATGCAATTCTAGATTACAATTTGCTGAAATTTGAAGCAAAGCGAATAAAATCAACTAAAAAATTTAAATATTAATTAAAATTTCTTTAAATTTTAAACTAAGTGAGTAAAAAGTGAAAGTGAATAGAAAAAGAAATGCAAATCCTAGAGAGATACAAATTTGTGAATAAAGTGAAAAGTGAAGACAATCAAATCAAATTTCAACTACTAAATAACAAGTAAAAACAATAAAAAAAAAAACAAATGATAATGATAATGATAATGATAATGATAATGATAATGATAATGATAATGATAATGATAATGATAATGATAATGATAATGATAATGATAATGATAATGATAATGATAATGATAATGATGATAATAATGATATTGATGAGTGAATTCAAAATAATACATTCGAATCAATTAGTAACAAGATGATTTATAAATAATTAATTTACTATTCATAAAAAATCGATTATTATTTTTTAATTTGAACTACGTTCAAAGAAGTAAAAGTGTTGTATTAATTTATCCGATATTTTCCGACAAACATTCTGCGCAAACCTCAGCTAAAAGAAACTCGACTGCAGATGGATTACAGTTGTGCAGCAGGAGCTTGCCCCACTTGCCACTTGCCACGCGTGGCGCGCTGCTGTTGTTGTTGTGGCACTGTTAATTAGGCAGATGTCGCAACAATAGAGATGATGTGTTTATGGCCGCAGATTTATGAGAGAGGGATGCGAGAGCAGCTCATTAGCTAAGATAATTTGTTAGTCAGCTTAAATGTGCTTTACCCCGCCGTTTGCAGGTGGCATGTGGCAGGTGGCAGGTGGCAGGTGGCAACTGCCACTCACAACGGGCGACACTAAGCAAGTTTCTATTGTGATATTTTTAATGGGAATCCGGCAGATTTCTTTCGTGTGTGCGGCCTGTGGCATGTGGAACGCTGAGCGGCAATTTCACACGCATGTAATTCCATATGCAAATGGAGCTGCAGCTTATCTACCACACACACACACACACACACAGAGAGAAAGAGAGCGACACAATCAGGTGTGGCAGATGAAATGAAAATGAAAATGTTTGCAAATCAAAAGGCAAGCCGACAACGAATGAAGAGGCTGAGGAAGGATGAAACGTTGAAGGATGAGGATGAGGAGGCAGGCAGCCTAAGCTGCTGCTGTTGCGGTTGCCGTGGACAGCAGGAAGCAGAGCAGCGCAGCACAGCGGTGTGGCATGCAACACGGAGGTATACACAATAGTTACACGTATTCATTTCAAGCGTTTTATGCGTTGCTCGCTTTTGTTTTTACTGTTACTGCTGCCCGTGTGTGTGTGTCCTCTTCATGTCCACACGATCTGACATACTTTTTGTTACCCATTCTCTCCCGTCTCTTTCTCGCCAAGTAATGCTCTCTCTCTCTCTCTCTCCGACCATCGGCTGAGTTGGCTTGCGTGGCGTGCCAAGCGCGCTGACAGTAAATGCTGAAAATTGAGTGCAACTTGTCGTAACTTTATTTCAAATATATGCGGAAAGGACTAACCAGACAATGCAACACACCAACACCAGCAAACACACACACACACACACAGACAGAGAGACAGCAGCACAGTTTGTATTCATGCTGCACCCGACAAAAAGTATCAAATGTCGCATGCGAAAACGTCTCAAATTCCGCGAGAAAATAAAATATAAAAAGCCAATTTATATGCCACATCGTTTGCTCTATATGCCCCACTAAAAAGCACAAAAAACATCGACAGCCCGCCCCCCTCTTCCTCCTCCTCCTCAATGGAGGAAATTCTCAGGGCTGGGTTAATTAAATGAAACTGTTGAAAGTTAAAGTTGCAAGGAAATTGAGCACATCACTTGCAAAAGTTTGATCAATGCAACTGTTGAAAGAGCTTTCATAACTAAATGATTCTAATAAAATTCTACAAAAATTATACATTCAATTAATTTATGAAAAAATAGTTTTGGGAAAATGCTTTCAATTTTAAATTTAGTTCTTTGTGAATATAAAATCGAGTAAATCGAGATAGTATAATACTTTATTTTATAAAAGTTTATTTTGCACTAACACGTTAATATCTCAACAATTATAATTTATGTATAGTTTGTTTTCGAAGACAGAAAACATATTTAAAAAAAAGTATAGAATTATTTTATTCTTACATTTTTTTCGAAAAGTTTCTTTAATAAATTAGAGCCAGTTTGTTTTATTTTATCACTTTAGTTCTAATTTCTCAACAATTAAAATTGTACATTTTTTTTATCGAAGACGGAAATCATATTAAAAAAAATAAGTATAGAATTATTTTATACTTTATTATATTAATTAATTTGTTTTATTCTTTACAATTTTTTTCCAAGATAGAAAACAATTTAAAAGAAAAATCAGTATAGAATTACTTTTTATTTTATATTCATTTTATTTAATACAAAAAAAAAGGAAAAAGAACTAAATACAATTATCGAAATTGGAGTTTCTACAAATAATTAAACTACAAATTTTTTTTTTAAGATGCGTCTTTTAAAATTGTTTAACTTCTATTTAAATAGGTTAGCTATAATTAAAATTAATACTAACACTATTGGTAAGCCAATGGCTGCAAAGGCCTACATCTTGTCTCTTAGAATTATCAACTAGACTAAAATTAATGCACATTAAACGTTTGCTTACTCTAAGTCTGAAGTTTTTTAATTGCAAATTCTCAATAAAACAATTGATTGCGAATCGATGTGGCGCTTTTGTCGCCTGTGCCACAGCACGTGTTGGTGTTTGCCTCGCTCCATCTTCCCCCCTCTCTCCTTCTCTCTCTTTAGCTCCCTCTCTTTCTGTATATGTGTGTGACGTTAAGTGTTTTGCAACAAAGTTTTTGCGTGCTTTTGTCTGACGACTGCTGCCTGCCGCTTGATGGCGTCGACCATGCCCATTTAGCCAGCAACCCCTGAACTCTTCCTTTCCCCACCCCATGAATATTCCCTTGTCCCATGGACAGACCCCATGAACACACACACACACACACAGTCGCATTTGCTTGCTGTGGCATTTGTTGTTAAGCGTCCGTCTGCGTAAGCCCAGTTGCTTGACTGTTAACTGTCGCCTATCAGCCAGGCCAGGACAGCACCAGGATACGATAGGATGGCGCACAGGATAGCAAAAGGACAGCACAGCATAGGAGAGGCCAGGCCAGGCCAAGTCTGTCAGACTGTCAGGCATTTTGTCGCTTTGACTCTGCGGTAAATATGCATGTGAATACGACTACTATATATTTGTCTGTCCGTCTTTCTGTCTGTCCGTCCGTCGACACTAGCTTCGCTTGCAGTCATAACTTAACTGCGAAATTGCTTAAATTTTATGTGCCAACATTATGGCATGCTGCCTGCCTGACTGGCCTGCCTGCCTGCCTGCAGTTGCAACGTTGCAACGTTGCGCGTTGCACGTGCCACGCTGCGCGTTACACATTGCAACTACATTGACTTTAACTTGAAATTAAACTTAAACTTATTCCTTCACTACTTCGACTTTTGCAACTTCTACTGTTACACGCCCTCCGCTCTCCGCCACCGCCCCCGTCCCCGCCCCTAAGGCAACGCCCCATCCATCGAAACTCGGCAATCAATTGGCAATCAATGACTGCTGCACACAACATTAGAAACGACTCCAGTCGGACTCGACTTTCAGTTCCATGTCCATCTCTTCATTTCTCGCCAGCCAGCGCCTCATGCGATCTCAAGTCCAAGAACAAGTCGTCCTCATTGTGTAGTAACAATAAATTGCAAACATTTCCACTTTCGCCATTCAGTTGTGCTCCATGCACAGTGGTGTTAACAATTTGATTAATTAAAATCATTCTTACGACTTTAAGTTTACATTACTCTACTGTCAAACCTTGGAAATTTAATCGATATTAGCTAATTATAAAACTGCCAAAATTTATACTTAAATTTAATAACAAAGAAAGTTAAATTATATGTAGAAGATATAATAAAATAACAATTTGATTAATTAAAATCATTCTTACGACTTTAAGTTTACATTATTCTACTGTCAAACCTTGGAAATTTAATCGATATTAGCTAATTATAAAACTGCCAAAATTTATACTTAGATATAATAACAACTCTACATAAATTATATGTAGAAGATATAATGAAATATTTTAATTTCATTTACTGACACTTTCATAATAAGTAATTCGTAAATTATTGTTTGTTGTGCAAAAGAAACAAATTTAGCTTAAATGTGACATTGAAATATAATTTCGAAATTCTTCAATATTAAATTTGAATGATAATTGGCTTTTAAAAGAAAGCATTATTAGTTTTTGGAAATAAAATAATAATAATAATTTGAAACCATTTTCATCAATTCTTCCACTTAAAACATGTATAAATACTATAATTTAAATTCTGTTTAATTAAGGTTAATACAAAATAAATAAATAAACTTAAATATGAAACCACTTAAGTAAATGCTTCCACAAAAAAAAGGGATGAACATAACAATTGAAATTCTATTACACAATTTAATTGTTAGCTCTCAAACATATTTTTCCAATTCAATTTAAGTTTACTTTCAATATGAGGCTTAATTTGAATTGTAAAAATATTTATGCTAAGCTGCTTAACTTGCACTTTAAAAGCTAGGAATGCGTAAGTGGCAATATTAATTAGGCAAAAAAAAGGAAAAAGAAACCTAATGAATTGCAAATTGGTATTTTGAGCGATTGTGCACTAATGCCACCCACTGTGCCAGTTGCTCTGACTAGGTGATTGGATGATTGCACTGGCATTATTGGCATGGGTTGCCTGCTGGCGCCAAGTATCAATAACTAACCAGAAGAAGATGGTGGGCGATTGTGTGTTCAAGAAGGTGTGCGAGCGCTGTTTTTTTTTTTTCTTCTCTTTTTTTTGGGGTCAGACTGTGTAGCACAATTTGCTGGGTATTAAGTGCGACGGATATGGGCCAGTCAGCCATTTGATTTCATTTGCCATTTAGTTTAGTTACCGACCGCCAAGGCTTTGGCCTTACCTTAAGCGACAAGATGGATGCGTTCTTTGCACGCAATTAACGCATGTCCAGGACATTGCAGTGCACACACAAAAGAGCACATCGCCGGGAGCTAACTAAGATGTACAAATGATAGTGATGGTGGTGGTGATAGCATCTTGCTTGCAGGCATCATCCACAAGCTTCCCTTGTGCCAAATCGTGCATTAAACGATTTTTCTTACGCTTTGTTGGCAGATTTTTTATGCATACCAAAGACTAATATTTGCCCATCTCTCTCCCTCTCCTCTCTATCTGTGTCTTTTTCTATCGCTTACGTTCAGTGTGCATTCCAGCAAGCAGCAAAGTAAGTAAACGAACGAAGGACCTCGCACAAGAAAGTATTCGATGCCCAATCCCAATCCCAATTCTCATTCCCCATTCTTGATTCTCTATTGTGTTGGGGGCTGAACATCAAAAATGTACATCAAGTGAGGAGACGACTTCTTTGAGTTTGCATATCTTTGCTTGGCAAGCAATTTGAATAAAGTTATATGAGAAACAAAAAATATCGAATGTATTCGTTTCGCAGCCCACACAACGACTATCAAATGCTCTTTTAACTAAAACAATTGAAGGGATAAAAAGATAAACTCTTAGAAATATGCTAGAACAATGAAAGCGAAAGAGAAAGCATAAAATTTGTGTATGCTGCTTAACGTTTACGAATGACGAGCAAAGCAAAACGTAAAATTGCTCTCTTGAGAGCATAATGAATATATTTACTTGCATTATCTGCTCTCAGAATACATATTAAGCTCTCAGCAAGTAAATTTGAACTATTTAACATTTACGAATGACATACAAAGCGTACAAACAAAAACTTGCTCTCTTGAGAGAGCAAAAAATGTACTTTGCATTGCTTGCTCTCATCGAAAAATGTAGTTAAACGTTTGCGAATGCTGCTCAAAGCAGAATATATACGAGACTCTTAAGTATGTTAGAATTCCTTAACGTTTACGAATGTACGTACAAGGCAAAACTAAAACTTGCTCTAATGAGAGAGTAGTAAATGCACTTCCCTTGCATTGTCCGCTCTCTTCGTTACATGAATTTAAACATTTCCAAATGACGCTCAAAGCTGAATACATATTAATATATTAAGCTCTCAGCGAACTGCATCTAAAATATTCACTTTTATCTATTCCCGACTTGAGGTAAGCGTATGTGTTGGCAAAAGCAGCAATCGTTTGTATGTCAAACGTTGGGCGCAGAGCTTGCAGGCACTTTTTACCATGGGGCAATCGCTGGGGCCGCATGTGGATCCTTTTGAAACTTAACACAATGCCAGGTGAACAACGCCTTTGGCCTTTGATAGTTCACCTGCTAAGCAAAAACTAAACCAAAATGGAAGCAAAACTGTTTTAACAAAAAAAAAAAACTGAAAAGAAAGCACTTGGAATTTTTGTGATTGGCTTTTACATTGAGAAATATTTGCACATGCCTATATAACGCATATTCCTCGCTTCCTTTTAACGTCTAGCTGTCTGTCTATATGTTGTTGTTTTTTTTGTGTTTGCTGTTGTATAAATGATGGCTTCATTTCGACCGGAGATCTAAACAATTCTCGTTACGGATTGCTTTTAGTTAGTTTGTGGTTAACATAAAACAACAGCAACGGCAGCCAGTTAAAATGGAAAGAATTTCGAAAATATGATTGGCATTGAGATGGAGCAAACGAGCAGACGTCAAAAGTGACTAAAAGGGTGACGGGCTGTGTTGCAAACAACTCTTGTTGGCAAATGAAATGAGTTGCTTACAACAAAATGCATTCGCATATTTCACACATTCCATGTGCATGCGTAGAAAACAACTCTTCTGATTTAACATTTTACTTTGACGAACACAACTTGACCTGATTACCAACGCATTCCTCATTTAAGCCCATCAATCGATGATGAACGAGGAATTTTTGCGAGTCAAATATTCTTATATTTACTTTACAATTACAAATTTAAGCGTAAACTTTAGTTTTGCCTAAAATCATTCAGAGAGTGGCTCATTTTGAACAATAAACTTGTCTTCTCATAAATTAAGTATACGCCCTGGGCTCATGCGAAAAAGTTTATTTCTTAGAGACTAAAATAGCTACCTCAAATTTGTAAGCTATTATAGGAATATTAATTTTAAACAAAATTTAAACCGTTAAAAATGAATTTAAAATAAATCAATATTGATGCAACAGTTGTGTTAATAATCGCTCCCTTTATTGTCTTGCCATTTTCATTGTTTCACCAACTTCAGGAGTTGCTCAATTGAACAGTTTATATTGTTTGTCGACAACAAAAAAACCGCCAATCATTGGGCACATCGCACACGTCCATCAAGTATTATGACATTGATATGACCTCAGTGTTGTCGCTCGGTCGATTTACGGATTGTGCACTTATTAAGAAATAATGTAAATATGGCCAATAACTGTTTCGAACTTTGGTTTGCTCACAAACTCTTCCGTTCGATATAGTAGTATGTAGTAAGTAAAAAGTGATAATGCAACTAATTTAACGAATGAATTGCAATTACGTGCAATTAACAATTGCTGCGGAATGCGTAAGATAATCATACGCTTCACTTCATACTGCATAATAAAGTGCTGTTATTCCGCCTGAAGAGATTAACTGATTGAGGAGGCGTGTCATACTGATTGAACCACTCAATAGGTGGCTTTTATGCCTTGAATTTACACGGATGGTATATTCAAATGATCTGATTTGAAATTAACTATTTGAATAGGCTTTCATCAAAAATACTACATAATATAGTTCGATATTTTTTATAAAATCTTTTTAATTATAATAAAAATAATCCTTAAAAAGCTATTATATTATGTAATTATATTACTTTGTTGATCTTTAATTTCACTAATCATTTAACATGTCAAAATGTTCTTAACTCTTATTATTACAATTTACAAATAAACTAAATCTTTTTTATATGTTCATTCAAATTGAATTTACTACAATACATTTTCATTCCATAACAATATTGCTTCCTATGCATTCCCACTTAAAATTGTTCTTGATCTCTAAAACTCAAAAATTCAGTCAAATAAGAAATTAAATTTGCTTGTTGGGTATTTACACAGAAAATGCTTGTTGGGTATTTCAAATGCCACCTGCTAATTCTGTTTCATACACACACGCACACATACTCATTAAAAGGGAATTGTTTTTGCAATAAGATCGTCAAAGCGCGCAGTTCGCTCTCACGGCAGCCATCTTGCTTTGCGCTCTCTGAACAAGGCAATGCATGCCATGCAAAGCAACGACAAATAGCAACAACAATAACAACTACAAGAAAACATTTGGGAAGAATCTTTGACTTACATATTTTTGAGACAGCTAGTATGTCGCAGTTGTTGTTGTTGTCGATGTAATAAATACGTACACTTATTAAAACACACACGCACACGTTTATAAAGGCTTTCGCACAAAAAAAAAACACTAGCGTAAGCTGAACGCTAAAATTACCGGCAAAAAAAAAATTTGGAAAGATGCTTTGACTTACATACGTATGTACATACTAATGTATGTATGTACATATTTCTGAGACAGCTTTAGCGAGCTACCGTTGTTGCCGATGTAAATACATACGTATTTATTTAGTAATAAATACGTACACTTAATAAAACACACACGCGCACATTTATAAAGGCTTAGAGCACTTTTCACTTTTGCCACATTTTTCACTTTCGCACATCAAAATAAAGGAAAAAAAAACACTAGCGTAAGCTGAACGCAACGATTACCGGCAAAAAAAACACTGCACAAAGTAATGTCAGAATTTAATAAACAATAACAGCATGCATTAATTATGAACTTTATTTCGTGTGAAAAATTAATCGCTTTTGACACAGGCGCAAGCAAAAGCAATACAAGCAAACACATAAATAACAATAACAACTAGTAGCAAAAATGCGACAAAACTGACAAAAACAAAACGCAAAGCAAATGCAGAAGGGCTGACAACCGACTGAACTGGCCGTTGGCGTTGCCACCTCGTACCATTTTTGCACGACGTGCATGTGATTTGTGTGAATGCCAAATATTGCAATTCTGCCATGCATCAATAATAGTTTCTCCTCGTTCGTCCACCATCGACACACGATGTTTGCAAATAACAATCATAAATACATATTGGCAAAAAACAAATACACAAATATAACGTAAAAATGCAAACATAAGCAGCTTACACCCTGTACTGTTGCAATTAATAGAAAAGGGTATGTTATTGAGTTAAATACTGAACCTGCAAGAGAATGCCAATTGTCAAAGCTTGTTTACAGTCTGTCTTTGACCAAAATTTGACCGTTTTCAAGTTTCATGGGAGAAGTTTGGCCCTTCGTACTCAAGCATTTTAATTAGCATTTGCATCGTTAGAACTTTATTTACACAATTACTTTTGCCATCTAAGAGAAAGTTTCGATACAATGCAACGTAAAAAGATTTGCGGTCAAAATATACATAAATAAAAAAGAATGTTGTATATGTACATATGTATGTATACGTAAGTAAAAGTATTGTACTTTTTATGTTAATTAAAATCTCATAAGCCTCCGAGAACTTTGTCCTAAGGCTCTTTCATATTTCATACTCTTACGGCGTGTAATTGGACTGTGTCATGTATTCCGGACATTTCAAGCTACGTAAGCGCAGCCAACTTAATGTGGTGACAAAATGTTTTATTCATTGATCTGTGGCAATTGTGACAACGTTCTTCCATCAATTTATTTTAAAGCTGATTTGTGTATTTATTTGGGAGGGTATTCCAAATTCAGCCATTTTTTTGGTCTATAATTTTTTTTGTAATTTTAATTTTATGCTCGGCCATGTTGAAAAGTTGGCACACAAAAAAACTAAAACTATATGATGGATTCACCACTTAAGCTAAATTATTTTTATATAAATTTATATTCTTGCATGTGTGTGTGTGTGTGTGTGTGTAAAATGTGTGTGCGTCATTTGGCTGCAATTTATGCATGTGGCATAGAGAAGTGGACATTTTGGCCGCAAGTTTCTAATGACAACGTTGTGAATTTAATTGGAAAACTTTTGTTGCAGATGGAGCGTAAGAAAAATAAATAAACATAACTATCAATGCACCAATTTATGCACTGCCTTTCCTTATGAATCACCTACAACAGAAATACAAACAAATCAACAGCGTGTGTGTGTGTGTGTGTTGCACAAGCACCTAAAGTTGCCTCAAAGTTAAACTTCTCCCTACTTTACATTGATTCCAGAGTTTCCCGGTACTTTGCATTTAAAATGTTTTTTATTTTTATTTTTGTTGTAAAATACAGGGAGATCTGTGCAGTGAAGGAAAAAAAACTTATGGGCAACGCCAAACAAAATGCAAAGCTGCAAAAAACAGCTGATGCATGTGAAGCAGTTAAGTTTTGATCGCAACGTTACATTTCACTTGTGTGTGCATTCTAATCAGCTTAATTAAACTAATTCAATCATATCTTAGAACTGGATGTTTACATTTCTAGGCAAGCTCGGTAAATTCTTTTGAAAAACAAACCATTAATATTCACGTATTTTTATAGATGTGCATCCATTTGAATTAAACAACGTTGATTGCAACTTTAAGCTCTGTGTAACGTCCTTGATATCAAGTCGCAATGACTACGCCTGACATCTGTATCAGCTGGATGCTGCTGTGGCTTGCGACTTCACCTTGCCTCGAGTGACACAGTCGAAAACAAAGGAAGCGCCCGCGACTCGACTGTAAGTCAGTTAGTCAGCCAGTCAGTTAGTGACACAGTGAGTTGGCTCTCATATTCAATGCTTTTGAGCCGCATTCCTAATGAATAATTGAAACATTTGAAGGAAACTTTTGAAGCGCGTCAACATCAAAATGCGACCACCACTTTCTTAGCCATCAAAATGGTCCGCCCAATAACTGACGACCCACACAATCCATCCAACTAACCACCCACGAACAAAGAAAAAAAAACAAAAGGCTAAGACATTTTGGCTTAGTTCGAAATTCTGACTTTGGCAACCGCATCCATATCCATCGCATGGCTTCGCATCGCAAGAAACCAAATCGCAATCATATTTGCCAAAATCGCTCAAGGGCTCTTCTGCTCTCGCTTTCCCATTCTTTTCATTCTCTCTCTCTCTTTCCGCATATTACAATTGGCTCTTGCACTTGATTCGACTTTGATGTCCCTTTTGCCCGCCAAGTCTATGGATACTCCTCCCCTTCCATTTGTGGTGGTAATCTGTCTGTAATCTGTGTAACTTGTCTCACAACGCTTTGGCTATTTTCAAGCTTCTAAAGTCTCAATACATAACAAATGCATTCTTTGATACTTTCAAAATTCTTATTGCTTTCCTTTTCAGCTCAGATACTTGTTGAAATAATACCAACATTTTTCTATTTTATTCGATTAACCAAAGGAGTAGCGTATTTGATTTCTCTATTTGCTTTTCCAATGTACTTGATTACCATTCAACACTTTAAAAATCGGTTTAAAAATGTACAATCTTTAATTAACTGATCTTTAAATATGCAATTTTATGACAGTTCTATGTTTTTTAGGTACGATATAAATAAAATAAAATTAAATGGAACTACTTAAATATATAGTTAGTATAAAAATAACTTGAGAATTTAGTTCAGTTATTAGAAATGATTTTTTCAATATATTTTAGAATTATAAAATTTAAAAAAATAGAAAAAAAATAATTACAAAGTTGCCAAGTGTTTGGAATTCTTTCTTGGTATTTTGTATTTATTATAATTAAATTACGGAATTAGGTACTATATTTTATAAATGTATATTCTATATTTCATATAATTTTTTCTATATTTTATAATTTTTATTAGTATTTATGTTTACTAAATCTCCTGCTCTGCTTCTAGTTGTCGCTTCTGCTAAAAATTTATATTTTAATTAAATTCTATATTACATATATATTTTTTTCTATATTTTATGAATTTTATATATTTACTAAATATTTCTCCAGCGTTTAATTTAATTAAATTCTTTTTTTATATATGTACATATATTCTATATTTCATATATATTTTTCTATTTTTAATAAATACCATATAGTATTTATATTTACTAAATATTCCCCCCTTCTCTGCCTCTGTTTCTAGTTGTCGCTTCTACGAAAAACGTTCAATTTAATTAAATTCTATATTTCATATATTTTTTTTTCTATATTTTATAAATTTCATATACATATTTACTAAATATTTCTACTGCATTGAATTTAATTCTTCGTTTCTTTGTTTTACATTTGTATATTCTATATTTTAAAATTTTTGTTAGTATTTATATTTACTAAATATTTCTCCTGCTCTTCTTCTAGTTGTCGCTTCTACGAAAAACGTTGAAACAATCCATTTGGAGTGGGACAGCAATGTGCAGTGACTGATTGAACGGGGTCTGTTGTTTGGTATATCGTATGCAAACACAGACCTAATAACAACATAAATGTTTAAGCATGCGTTATGCAGGTACTGGATCCAAAGCAGGTGTCTATAATTACTTAATTAGCCAGCTGAAGGAGGCAGCTGAAGGAGCAGAACAAACAAACTGCGACACAATACCAAAGTCCAACTGGGCTGCTTCCCTCATGACAATTTCATGTTGTGTGCCGAATAATGCAGCGACGCCTTCTTCCTCCTCCTCATTTTGGAGCTTATATAAACCCAAACAAATGCTTCACTTGATAAGTCGAAAGAATCGAAGACAGACGAAAAATGTTTTGGCGGAAGAAGAAAGAGCAACGAGATGTGTTCACCTTTGAGGATCTTACGCGATTTCCGATGGTCTTCTATAAAACCATTGGCGAGGATCTTTATTCGGAACGGGATAAGAATCTGTTGCGTCGCTATCTGTTGCGTTTCTATCTGATATTGGGATTCCTCAATTTCAATGCGTATGTCGTCGGGGAAATTGCGTATTTCATAGTGCACATCACATCGACAACAACGCTGCTGGAGGCAACTGCTGTGGCGCCTTGCATCGGGTTCAGTTTCATGGCCGATTTCAAGCAATTCGGTTTGACAGTGAATCGCAGAACGTTGGTCAAGCTGCTCGACGATCTCAAGGAGATCTTTCCTATGTCCAAGGAGAAACAGGAGGCGTATCATGTGGCCTACTACAACAAGCATATGAATCGTGTCATGTGGCTTTTCACTATTCTCTGCATGACTTACACCTCATCGTTCAGCTTTTATCCGGCCATCAAGTCGACCATCAAATACTATTTCATGGGCTCGGAGATCTTTGAGCGCAACTACGGCTTTCACATTTACTTTCCCTACGATGCCGAAACGGACATCACAGTCTATTGGTTCTCCTATTGGGGATTGGCCCATTGCGCCTATGTCGCTGGTGTCTCGTATGTCTGCGTCGATCTGCTGCTCATCACCACGATCACCCAGCTGACAATGCACTTCAACTACATGGCTGACACTTTGGAAGCCTACGATGGCGATGCCCACACCGAGGAGGAGAACGTCAAGTGGGCACAGAATCTCGTTGTGTATCATGCCCGGGCCTTAGAGTAAGTTCTTTAGAAAGTAGAAAGACATAAGAACATATCTTAATATTAAGAAAATGTTATGTAAAAAGAGTATGGGAAACAAGTGTGCTAGACTTCAACTTAGTTAATAATTTGCTAATATAAGAATAGATCAAAGTGTGGCAATTGATAAAAGTTATGGTTTTATTTTTATTTTTTTTTTGAAAATGTTTCAAGGCAACAATTGACCAAAAAGTTTGCACATAAAAAAAAGAATGCAATTTATAATTTACTTAGATTTGAGCTACATTTAAATTTGATTTTTAGCTACATTTGAATGTCTTTAAATTTAGAGAGACTCTAATTTTATAGTTCTTATATTCTGTAAAAATAATATAGGAAAGACTAAGACTATCTTAAAGTGGAAATGAACATTGATAAGTTTTGTTTTTTTTTTAGTTTTGTAATATTTTGCCATAACAATAATTGACCAAAACGTCTTCATTAAAATTAAATGAATGCAATTTAGAATTAACTTAGATTTCAGCTACATTTAAATTACTTCTTTAGCTACATTTCATTGTCTTGAAGTGAAAATCTTAAAATTTGTTTCATGACTTGCATATTAATCAATTTTTATCGGCATAATAAGAAACCGCTTTTCAAGTTATAGATAAAGTTATTCTTGTTAATGAAGGCGATAAAGTATGTATAGCTCTTCTTTCCATTATTCAATAATATTATCATAAATGAATATAGATTTTTTTGTTTTCTTGTTAATAATACTATTGACAAGAACTAAGTGATGATTGCTTTCCTGCTTGTTAATCTATTGTTAATTACTATTAAGTATTCCCCTTATATTCCCCTTAAATTATAGATAGTTTCTAGGCTTCTTGTTAATATACTCTTATTAATACATTTTATCATCTTAGGTATAGTTTCTAGCCTTCGTTATAAAATATAATTTTATAGCTTTAAATTTATGTTATAGTTGTTTTCTATTTTGTTTAGTATATTAACAATAAGTTATAGATAGTAGCTTCCCTTCTGGTTGATATATACTATTCTTTAAGAGTTGTTTATTCTAAAACATAGATTTAAATAACTGTGATTTAATAATGCCTATTTTACTTAAAGTACTTTTTGTATTGTAATTCAATTTCTTCAGTATTTTTAATTAATTATTTTAATAATTCTTTTCAATAATGTCTTTATTATAATATAGCTATATATAGTATATATCTTTTGTAGAATTGTAGCTCAAGTGTCTTTCTTATATTATATTAAAATAACCAAGTTTTCTTAATACCTATTTTACATTAAGTACTTTCGCTTTCATGTAGAATTCTAATTCAATAATAACTATTATTTTTTGTTAATATTTTCTTGTGCTTTGCAGCCTCAGCGAGGAGGTGAACAACATCTTCAGCTTCACCATTCTCTGGAACTTTATTGCTGCCTCTTTGGTGATCTGTTTCGCTGGCTTTCAGATCACCGCCTCCAATGTGGAGGATATTGTGCTCTATTTCATCTTCTTTTCGGCGTCGCTTGTGCAAGTTTTTGTGGTCTGCTATTATGGCGATGAAATGATCTCGTCGGTGAGTGGAAAACAGTTTCGATTTATTGATTTATTTGATAATAATTGATGCACTTGCACTCACGATTGCAGAGTTCGCGGATTGGACACTCGGCATTCAACCACAATTGGCTGCCGTGCAGCTCGAAGTACAAGCAGATTATGCGCTATATAATTATGCGTAGCCAGAAGCCCGCCTCCATCAGACCGCCCACATTTCCGCCCATATCGTTCAATACATTCATGAAGGTCATCAGCATGTCTTATCAGTTCTTTGCTCTGCTTCGAACTACCTATTATGGTTAATTATCGATCAATTCAGTTGCGAAATGTTTTGTATTTCAAAAAGGGAGAACTCATCATAATTACCATTTGCTTAATTTGCCAATAATTTGCATTGTTTGCCCAAGCCAAAGTTAGTTAAACGTGTTGACTTAATAAATAATTATATATTTGGCTTTTATGCAATTACTTAGCCAACAAATACTCAATGTGTAATTAGGAATTTATCCTTATTAAATAACCAAAAACCTAGAACACATTTTCACACTTTGCAATTGCCTCACGGCACGCATCGATGAAACCTCAGAATTGTTTAACTTATTGTCATATCAGCGTTTAAGGATTGTGCAACCATCGTTGGACTTTAATCCAAAATCGAATCGAAACTATTTGCACATACATTAAACTATACAAATGAGTAAATGTCCAGCGCATACTTAATAGAAAGTCAGAGAAGGGTATTTCAAGTATGCGATAATTGAACTTTAAGCAATATAAAATATATTATTTTATTTATAGCATGTTAAATACTAATTTTGTTGATATTTTAAAGAGCTTAAGTTGAGGCACATTTTAATGATTTCTCCAGCAATCCTTAAAATTTCAGCACAATCGGACAAAGTTTAAATCATATTCACAATAATTGAACCTTAAGTAAAATAAAATATGTTAGCATGTATAATATAAGAATTAAAAGCTTAACTTGTGGAATATTTTAATGTTTTCTACAGTAATCCTTAAAATTTCAGAACAATCGGGCCAAGCTAAACTCTATGCTTTAGTTAAGAGTTTTAGATATACTATAACTATTGTAATTTTCTTTCTGATACTTTCCAGGAATGCATGCTTAACACTCATTGTTAATTCCTTAATGTTTTATGTCGATACAAGACGGAATTTTGTTGATATGTTTAAGAGCTTAAGTTGAGGCACATTTTATTGCTTTCTCCAGCAATCCTTAAAATTTCAGCACAATCGGACAAAGTTAAGCAAATATTCAGCTCTATACTTGAGTTAAGAATTTCAGATATATAACTATTGAACCTTTCTTGCTGGTTAGGATATTTTCTAGTCGTTCATGCCAGCAACACTTGCTGTTAATGTCTTTATATTTAATGTTGATACAATACGCTGCAGCTGTCAATGACAGTCTGCTTGTTGTTCTTGTAATTTTTAATTGCATATCAGCAATTTATAAATATTTACTCTCAACACACAGACACACACACACACACACACATAGAGAGGACACATTCACACCGCTCTTGCCACAACTTTCGTCTGCTTTTGAATAAATCAATAAATGTCAAAAGCAATCAAAGTCCATAAAATCTGAGTGCGTATAATTGTCTCCCGTTCTTTCTCCCGCCGCTCTCTTTTAATACCAGCAACTTGGGGCGCCACAATATTTAATGACCACTGGACGTGGCAAGCTTAGTCACCTTGACATGCTATTGGAGAACACTGAACTCAGATATGATTTCTTTCTTATTATATGATTCAAATATATCTACATGTACAGAATTAATCCTTTATCAAAAATAATTAGATCAAACACTATTTTAAGTTAATATTTTACATATGTTATTCAAATTGTGTTGTAGCTTTTATAAACTTTCTTCAATTTTATCATATAATTTTTTGTTTTAATTAAATTATGTTGAAGCATTTCTAAAACGTAATCAATTTTATTAAGTAGTTTCTTTTCTTTCCGAATGTTTTTTATAAAAATGAATTTGATCAAGCACAAACTCTACTGCCTTAAATTAAAAAGGAAAAAAAAATTCATTAATTTTCTTTCTTGGATTGATTTATGTTTAAATGGCTAGCGAATTTAAACATAAATTTAAGCAAACAAAACAACTTCAAATATATAATTTTAGTATTTAATTTGAATTTTTTGTTATACCAATATATAACTAATAATCAGAGTTTAACTTATGTAATATTAATCTAAAAAAAAAAAGAAACTTATTTCCATAAAACAAGAATAAAAGTTTGATTTGGAACTGTAAATATGTGAAGCCAGTTTTTATTATGTTGAAATTTTGAAAAAAATTGAAATAAGTTTTTTTCCTACTTTTAATTTGTTATAATTGTCTTTGAAATGTATGTTCTTCAAAATATGATATATACATTTATTGCAGATTTGTTGGTAGATCATCATATTTGTAAATTTTTCCTATAAAGACTAATTTTGGAATATCTATAATTATTGAATTTCGTGTATGGAAACTTATTTTTTAAAATCTATAAATGTTTTCTATTTCTTTTCTTTTCCTTATGCCTGTTCAGATCATCATCACAAATATTTGTAATTAATTTCCCTTTAATACTAACTTGAATATGCATAAATATTTAATAATTCATTTCTAATCTATAAATATTTCCTATTTAATTTCCTTATGCCTTATTTTTATAGAGCGTATCTTGGCGTCGTTATTCTCTAAACAATAGTATAATTGTTATTGAATAATAATATTGTAATACATAGGTTATTGCGTTGTTTTCATTTGTGAGCGTCGGCAGCATGTCAACACAGAAAAAAGGCGTTGATAATTTGTATGTTTTGTGACAAAACACAAAAGCAAATCGAATGCGAAAGAGAGAGAGGGAGAATAATGAATGAATGAATATATAAGCTAGGTGATGAAGATAAGTGTGATGAGGATTGATGCCACACATCCATTTTTGGCTTAGCTTAATGGTTTGGTTAACACACACACACACACACATACAGAGAGAGAGAGAGAGAGAGTCACACACGCATAACCCATTCCCAACTGGATCCATTAAAAACTTGAAAATTATATGTAGTACTTCAAACCGAATTTGTAGTAAAATGTTGTTAGCTAAGTAGTTGACGTCAATGTTGTTGCTACTGCTGCTGACTTGGCTTGCTTTTTGTCCTTTTTGGCGGTTTCAAGTTTGTTGCATGACAGCCACAAACACCACACACACACACACTAAGACACTCGCACACACACACACACACACTCATCATACATAGTTGAGGGTCCCAAATGTGCCACTAATTTGTGGGCATGTGTAATGCCTGAGACAGACTTTTTATGACCAAGCAACCAACCGACCTTACTTTCAGTTCCAGTTGTGGAATCATCTCCTTCAAAGCATCATCTTATATAAGTGGAAGTAGAAGTTGACGACACGTGTGTGCCACTGACAGTTATTATCAATTTGAGGTACAGTTGTGCACAAGCTGCAAGAGGAGCTAAAAAAAAAAAGCTAACACTTTGTTTTTATTTTTGTGTGTACCACGTGTTTAATGCATATACACATATGTGTATGTATATAATTTTCTTCTTAATCGCATTTAGCTGCTAATCCTCATCCTCCGAATCGTCCGGAAGGACAATTGAAATATTGAGTTCCTCTTGCTGAATGTCGCCACGATCATCGTCATCGTCATCGTCATCACTTTCCTCCTCCTCTTCCCCCTCGTCGTCGCTGTCCTCCTCTTCGTCATCTGACTCCGGATTAATCCCATGCCAGCTAGGCGGTTTATCGCACAGTTCCAGCCAGCAAATTAGTTTCTGTCGCTTGACTCTTGGTTCGCCGCTTTCATCATTGTCCGAATTGTCGAAATCATCCTTCACATCGAGGTGCGGCGGCACCAAACTGGTTAAAGTCGTCAAGATGGGCTTAGTTTCCTCAGCATTGTCTTCCTTCTTGGGCTCACATTCGGATGGTTGCTCCGACGACTTCAAATTATGATCAGACATTTTGAAATCAAAAAAAAAAACGTGCAAACAAAATAAAACTGAAGCAAATTCGCTGCAGACTTAAAGACGTCAAGCTCGTTGCGTGGTTTCGACAAGAAAGGAAGCACGCGCTTTCGATAGAGCTGGACATTAGATCGATGATTTTTTCTATCGATGTGTGAATTCTTTTTCACCAGCATCGATTTTATTTTTGAGCATCGATACATCACATCCTCAACAGTTTCGTGTTTGCAGTGTTTCAAAGTAGAAGCAATTGACTTGTTAATATTTTTAAAGATTTTTTTTTTAATGTTCCTTAAATTTATTTATCATATAGTAATAATAACAATTTTCCTAATAATTTTTTTTTAAATTCCTTAAATTCATTGCAATGAAAATAGAGTTAATTTATTTGTTTTATAATGTTTAAAAAGTTATTATTTTTACATATTTTTTAAATATTACACTTATAGACTGTATAAAAAAAGACAACTTATGATGAAATAGTTTAATTTAGTATTTTCGATTTAGCTTAAATTTTTTGAAGAAAATTGTTTCTTTATATACATATTTAATGATATATATTTAATTTGAAATCATATTTTACTTATAATAAATTTCGTAAAGAACTTCTGATCAGTGTTCTCATATAAACGAACTATTTCCGTCTTTATTTTTGTCCAAGTGAACATTTTTATATATCATTCTAGGATATATCGAACAAAATTATTTATGGATGAAGCAAATTGAATGAGGAAAGAGTTGCAAAAAATATATAAATATATATATATATATATATATATATATATATATATATATATATATATATATGTATATATTGTAATATATTGTGAATACTCATCAGAAGTTCTATACGAAATTGATTAGTAGTCACAGATGATTTCTTTATTATTATATGAAAAAAAAATAATATAAAGAAACGATTTTATTTTTTTGTATTTTATTTTTTGGTTGAAATTAATTTTATTTTGAACACGTTTGGATTTATAGAATAAATTTCGGGTGGGATAAATTAGATGATTTTGTCAAAAAGTAAAGATAAAGGCGAAAATATCGGAATTCCTTTATGTTATGACGCAACAAAGAAAGTCAGAGAGTAAGCCACGAGACAGTGCTTTAGTAATAGTGTTAATGTTAATTTTAATTATATGTTACGTTTTTAAATAAATAAGTAAATAAAGTCAGAAACAATTTTTTGTACATATTCGATTTTTAATGAAAAATAAATTTAAATCTAATTTTTTTAACGCTATAAATTCGCAACAGTGATCAGCAGCAAAATTAACATTTTTGCTATCACTATTTTGTGTCATCACTAAAACGCAGAGTTGCATTTGGCGATGCATACATTAAAAAGTTCTTAGTTGCCGTAATAGGTTAGGTTGAAATAATTGCCGAAGAAGAAATGAAGATACAGTGGATCACAGCATATTTCAACCAGCACCAACCGACTATTGAAAATGTTTTTTAACATTTTTGTTTTTCATTGATTTCATTTTGCTTAAGAAATATAAAATATAAAAAGTTATTTCAAATAGTATAGTACTATGTTTTATGTTGAAACATTAAACTGAAATTAAATACCAGTTTCATGAAAAATTGTTGGTTGTTGGTAATTGAAATAAGCTATGATCCACTGTATGCATTAAATTCTACATACATAAGTGCACATGTATGCGATTTTAGCATCGAACATGTGGAGAGTTAATAATTGTATTCAGTTGTTGTACTATAAATGAAAGTAAATGTAAATACCAGAAAAAGAAATGTAAAAATATAAAACTTATTTTGTATTATTGGCAATTATTAGCATTAAGTTGTTAATTTAGTTAGCAACACGTTTCATTGTCTAATGTTGAAAGTAGTTTTCACTTTTTGAGAGATGTGAAAATGAAGCAGCAATTTGCAAAAGTCATAAAAGGCTTTTGCCAAGGATTTGCCAATTAGTTAGTCAGGTGAGCAATCAGAGGCAGTAAGTCAGACAGAGAGTCAGGGATTTGGGGGGGGGGAGTCAGTTATTATCTGTGGCAAAGAGATGTGTAAGTTGGCAATTGAACTGTGATGTGTGTGTGTGTCTGTGTGTGTGTGTGTGGCATGTTTTACGATGTGGCACACGCACACACGCGAAGCGGTGGTGGCAATGCCCCAAAGGTGGCATTCACAATGTTGCTTGAGTATAAATCAAAAAGCTGCCTTGTCTGCATGTGGCATGCCACATAAGTAGTAAGTATATGCTATACACAGACACACACACACACACACCCGACACTCACGCGCTCCAAAATCATATTACACACATTTTTAAGCAGTGAAAGTAGGTGAAAGTAATATGCATAAGCTGTGTTGGTGTTAGTGTGTTGGTGTGTGTGTGGAGGGAGGTGTGAGTGCGGTGTAGTGCATACTTATGTGCATGTTAGTAGCTTTAATAACTTCACTTACACTATTCTCTCTCGCTCTTCTCGTATTCATATTCATATTCATATTTGGGGGCAGCACGTGCGCCGCACACTTCGCTTGACTTCCTTCCTTGACTCCCCTTCCCCCTCCTCCTTCTCCTCCTCCTCCTTTCACCCCCACCCACTCTTACAAGAAGAGGCTGCGGGGTGCAAGGGTTGCGCCATGCTCCGCTGCTGTGTGTGTGGTCTTGAGGCTGGTGCTCGACGCAGAGCATCGTGCTCTGCGAGTGCCTGTTGGGTATTTGCACATTTTAACGGATTTAATATGAAAATTAACAGTCACAAATACACACACACACACACACGCCACTGTGTGTGTGTGTGTTCGAGTAATTTGCGTTCATAATAATGAATCCTGGCCTGGATCTGGGGAGACTTGCCTGCCTGCCTGCTGCCTGCTAATGCCTGAGCCAGCAGCAACACAGCAGCTGCACTTAGTTGAAAAACTTCTTAAAATAGCAACAGCAGCAGCAGCAGCAGCAGCAGCAGCAGTTGTTGCCTACCTCATCCCGGTCACCCCCTTTCCCCTTCCCTTGCTTACCTCACTTCTCGCTCAACTCCTTCGACTTGCTAACAACTCATTGCCCCCGCCATTCGGCAAGTTAAACAATTATTCAAGACGTGACTTTTTGGCATTTAAATATTTATGCGCACACGTTTTGCAAATGGCAACACACACAAACACACACACACACACACAAACACATGCACAACAACTGTCAAAATGTTACATTTATGCTCCAAGTCGACTTTTGTTGCTTGGCTGAAAGGCATCGAAAATTTGTTTGCTTTGCGGTGTCCTTTGAATTTGCCTTAAATTACAAGTATAAGCGCATTTCATGCACAACAATTTTAAACGCTCCGCCATCAAGTATTTATGCTATTCCGCCCTCAAAAGTGAACTTGAAAATCTACGAATAAGCTAGCTCAAGTTTGATTGACAATCGCTTTCATGAATATTCGTATTCGTATTTGTATTTGCCAGCCGACTGTCTGCTGCTTGATTGACAATCACGGCAGGCGACATCTTTCAAGGTCTCTTTTTTTTTTTAAATAAAATCTATCATATGCAGGCGACATTGCATTGATTGACAGTGATTGACAGTCCAAGTGCAGTTATGGCAAAATTATCTTATTTGAAGGCAGCAACCAAAAGCACATTGGCGACATTTGTTAAGCTTTATTTAGCAATTGATTGAGTGATTGACGCTTAGGGACATGAAAAGATATTGGTCTTTTAATTAATATGTATATGCTATATACTTGATTGATTGACAAACTATGAAAGTATTTCTACTGTTCTTATCTACCATATATGATTGAGAAATCTTATAGAACGAGTTTAACAAGCGTGATTGATTGATTGACTTACGACTTACGACTTAGGACCTTTAGGACTGACGTCGTTGTCTTTATTGTTACCCAGCATGATTGATATATTGATGAAGTGACTTAGGACTTTCAGCATGTTTTTCAAATTGATTGATTGATTGACATGTAATGTCGTTGAATTTATCTATATGATTGAACATTCTTATACAATTTGTTTATCAAGTAAAATTGATTGATTGACGTAGTGATTGACTTAGGTCATTCAGAATGTATACGTTTTTCAGATTGATTGATTGATTGACAACTAATGTCATTGCATTTATCTATATGAATGAATAATCTTCTACAATAATTTCAGCAAATATATGTGCATCAAATATTAATGATACTGAAATTTATTACGATTGAAATAGGAATTGTCAACGTTTTATACAATATGATTAAATATTGCTCAGATCATTCTGACAGTCGAATGCATTATGATTGAATGATTGACAAGTAATAACAACGAATTGTCAAAGTCTTTTTCTATATGAATGTTAAATAACAATATAAGATCAAGATTATTAACTGATTAAATGATTGACAAGCAAGGAATTGACGATGTCTTCATTTGCGTAATTGTTTTTTTTTTATGGAATTTCCGACAGGTGAAAGTTCACATGGTTTTATGTTTGCAATCCAATTATTCGCAGTCAAAAGTATAATAGAGTTCGTGGAATTCATGGCGCTACTTAATCTAATTGTCTGAAGTTTGCGTAACTTACACAGCTACCTGTAAACTGTCCTGTCTTATTTTAATTAACTATTTATATTAACTGCCCCGTTTATTGCTGAAATCCTTTTGCCATCGTTGACAGCGACAAGAAATGCAAATGCAAATGCATTCAAATGACAGCGCAAAAATACTTTGAAATAAATAAGTTTGAACGCAATTTCCAGTGTTGGGGCACACTTGTAATTCACTTCCTGTCGCCTCCTCTCTCTCTCTCTCTGCTCAACGCTTTCCCATTCGCTTGCTTTAACATTCACATTTCGATTCCCACGCTCCGTCTCCCTCCTGCCTCCCTTTTTGCTGCCCTAACATTTAGCTAACGAAAAATACGATGTTATCAGAGCTTCCTCATGCCAAAAGTCGCACGCGGTCACCAGTTAAACATTCACCTTTTCCTCTTCCTCTTCCTCTCCCTTTGCTCTCCTCTCACTTGAAGTTAAGTCCAGCGATTTATGCAAACAACAATTTGAGCAGTCGGAAAACAAAAAGCCACAAAAGCTGCTCAAGACAAGTCTCAAGTCTCTGCAGAACCTTTTTCGCTTGCAACGTTCAACGACTGAAATAATGAGCTAAATTAATACATGTAGTCCAGCAATCGCAATTGAAAATGTTTTCCACCCTCACTTAACACTCTTTGCTGACTAAATATTTATGCAATCACTTTAAATGCAAATCAAATGCATTTCTTTGGTGACACCAAAGAAATTATCTGTTAGACAAAAGAAAATACAGAATAGTTTAAAGAAATTATACCAAAAATACATAACATTTGATTTTCATTTATATTTGTATATTATTTATGCATCTTAAAAATACTAAACAAAAAATACAAATTCTGAAAATTCAGTACAATATTTGATTTTAAATTCTTATTTAATTATTATTATTATTAATTATTGTATATTAATTATGCTTTTGAAAGTTTATTCCATACTAAAAACAGAAAATACAAATACCTAAAATTCAGTATATTAAAAAGGTTTTGGTGTGTCTCATAATAAACTGCATTTTATTGTGATTAATGCAAAAATAATGTTTTATTCTAATAATATTCTAAAGAGTTTATTAATTGAATACTGCAAATACGAAAAATGTAGTATAGTAATATATTCCTCATAATAATCTGCACTTTACTATGATAAATTTGTGCGGTTGTGTGAATAACTACAAGAATATTTTATTATATAATACTAACTATAAATATAACAATTTTTTTCCAATAACATGAATATTAGCTGAAGGTACGATAAAGCAGTAATGCCAATACATTTACTATTGCTGCTCCAACAGCATTTAAATAAAAAAGCTATAGACACTTAAGAATTCTGAAAATGTATAAAAAATGTAGTATATTAAAACAGTTTTGGTATTCCTCACAATAAACTGTATTTTATTGTGATAAATACTACAATAATATTTTTACTATAATAATATTCGTCCATTAAAGAGTTAACATTACTTTAACACTGAACAAAAAATACAAATATGTACTATAAATTCAGTATAATAAAAAGGTTTTGGTATTCCTCATAATAATCTGCATTTTGTTATGATACAATAATACTTTTTTGTAAGTTTAGCATATATAATATACTTAACTTCTTTAACTCTTTTCAATAAAATAATAGGATAAAGTAATAACATAACATAGACACTTAAGAATACTGAAAAAGTAAACAAAATTTAGTATATTAAATAAGTTTTGGTATTCTTCTTAATAATCTGTATTTTATTGTGATACAATAATATTTTATTATAAGTACATATATTATAATATTCTTTCATTAAAGACTTGACTACATTAACTCTTTGCAATAAAATAATAAGTTAAAGTAATTTGAATGAAGCTATCCCAATAAATTTACTATTGTTGCTCCAACAGCATTTAAATAGTACCTGGTTGTCTAATCTATAAGTTTAGCTATTGTAATGGGGAATCGTATGCACATTATTGGCGTTTGGCTGCTGCTTTATTCAGCAACGTTCTTTGCATGCTTTTTTTAGCTGTGCTCATTAGGTTCAATGCACCTGGACACAATTTGTCAGTGCATGATTAGAGGGAGTTGCTGATGACGATAATGATGATGGAGGCGGAGGCGGGGGCGGGGCAGATGGAAGTTGCGGCGGAAGGTGGCGCGTGGCAAGTTGTGAGTTGCACTTGTTGTGTGGCGGCGGCATTCACGCGAATCGCGCGTTAAACGCTTTTTGGGCTTAGCCCACAACACACGTTGGGCCAATTAATGTGAAAGTAAAAGCAACAGTCAACTCCCAAAATCCCTGATCCGCTGTCCTGTGCTCCCCTCCCCTCCCCTCCACCTCCACCACCTCCCTGGAGGGGACACCCGCTAATGGGCAACGTGAAGGCCTGTCTTAAGTGGGTTTGAGGTGGGCAAAAAGCTGACACGACATGTCGCTTAACATGTCGAACATGAATGTGCAGCAACAACAACAACAACAACAACAGGTGGCAATGGCATCCGTATCCGTATCCGGGTCATGCAATAGCGTTACAGGCCAATGACCAAACAAAAACAACTTGAACTGCTCCCAAATGTGCTGCGTGTGCATGCATATTATACACATGAGACGCCTCTCCCCCTCTCGCACGTCTCTGTCACCCCTCCGTTTCCTACAGGAACTGCTTTTGTCCCTATGCCTGTCCCTATCGATGTCCTGTGCCGCACATTGCTGCGGTTCAAAGCCTTTCCTGCGAGGTGTGCATAATTAAATTGCACGAAAAGCGGATAAGCAGCAACAACAGCAACAACAACAACTGGAACGACAACAATGACAACGCTAAAAATCAGAGCACACAAATGATATTGGTCAGGATCGAGAGCCAACAACGAAATAAAGCAGAACCAGTAAAAAAGCTTGAGGCGAGTGTGCTCGACTGTGAGATATACGCTAAATAGTTTCATGTATTATTCATATAATATATAAAAAAAATACTAAAATGTATTATATTCGGTATATTTATATAGTGTATATTATCCGGAAAAGGTATTATTCTGGCAATATACCAAATAATTATACCAAAAAAAAAAAAAATCAAATATACCAAAGGCTATATTTTATTGTCAACAAAAGATATTACTCTTGTAATATACCAAAAGAAAAATACTAACATATACCAAAGATTATATGGTATGGTACTATGGTATATTGATATAGTTCAGATTGATAACGAACGGTATTATTCTTACAATACACCAAATTAATATACCGACACAGTATTAAAATATACCAAAAGCTATATTTGGTATATCGATATAGTACGGATTGTTAACCAACGGCATTATTCTTACAATATACCAAGTCAATATACCGTCAAAATACTGAAATATACCAAAAGCTATATTTGGTATATCGATATAGTACAGTTTGTTAAACAATGGAACTAAGACCCGACTGCATCAGCAGTTTTTGGTTTTACTTTTACAACTTTTATTTCATCGGAATCAAATTTCCATGAGTCGGAATTTATGAGATCTTAGATACATTTTCTGGAGGCACAAAGTTATAATACCCTTTTTACCTGATGGCTAGCGGGTATAATAACAAAAACAAACGCTAAACGGAAACATGTCAAAAAGGAAAAAAAAAAAAAAAAAAAGGAAAAAAAATATAACCTCACAATTATTAATGAATTCAGTTGTGACACATGAAGGCAGCAGCAAGCACAAATAGTTTTGATATCCCACTGGACAACGAGCACGGCAAATCTGTTTAACCGGAAACTCACAACAAGCGGACAACATAACAGCACATCACATCAATATTATTTATGCGCTAATAATTCTATCAATATTAAAGCGGTTCGCTTTAAACAAATTTTGCGCTGCGGCAAGAATTAATCGAATTTGTAGTTTCATTATGAATAAAACTCACGACTTGAAGTGTTAAAAAATTAAACAATTTGAGACAATTACTTTAAGCAACAAAATTGTGATTATTTAAATTATTTTATTTGCATACGTTTATAATAATAAACAAAGTTTTGGCCTCTCTCTGGCTCATCTCATTGCCATAAAGAATTGCATTCATTATTTTAATAAACATTATTATAATAATAATAATAAAATGCTTGATTATGGTTTTACTTTGATTTTAAATGAGTTGAGATATTTTAATTAATTTAAGATATTTTAAAAAGTATTGATGATTGCTATTTTATTTAATTTAAAATATAAAAATGCACTGCAAAGCTTAAATATCTTTTTTGTTTTTGTTTTTGTTCAGTTAAAGAAGAATATAATGAGAATTGTCTCTTTTAATTTTATTTTAATTTAAATATAGCATAAGTATTATTGTTCGTATAAAAATAATAATTTTCTGTGTTAATAATTTTGTAATTGTCTTAAAAAAAAAGATATGATTATGGATCAGAGATCGTTGCATATAACTATATGCAATGTTAAAATTTACAATTTTTGTATATCATCTAATTAAAATTGTGTTCGTTTATGAATATTTAAGGTTTTCTAACAATTGGAATTTTTTCACATATTTATAAAATGTTCATATATTTATACTTAATTGAGGAAAATGTCTAAAAATTATTCCTTTTACTTTTTATTTGCCTTTTTTTTATTACAGATTTAATCATATAAATTAATCAGTAGATAACTTCATTTTTACTAAAATAATCTTCACTTCTACTTGCTCACGTATTGCGAAAAAAACATTTTCAGAATTTATTGAACTACGCTAAGAAATAAAAACAATCAACGTGATGCCGTAAATATAAATAATCAAAATTAATTTGCTGTAATTACATTTTTATTTATGCATTAAAGTATGTATTCGAATAAATATCAGAGATATATATGAAGTAGTATAACTATATTTAAATCAGTTGCCGATCGGATTGTAAGGAAATTGTGAAAAGTCTTCAAATTAATTATCAGTAGCATATTTATGCTACGGTGTCATCGTGATTCCAATTTTTTCTCGCTCTCTCTCTGTCTCATTTTTTATTTGATTTTCAGTGATTTTTTCGTTGTTGTTATTGGGTATTTTACCGTGTCTATAATTTATTTTAATTAATTTTCACGTCATTTATCAGGAATGCCTACAACGGACAACGGCAACGAGTAAAGCGCTCATCCAATTTGAAAATTTTAATGCGACACGCTCTTAATCAATTTGAACAATTTAAATGTGCATTGATGTGCATAAATGCAACATTTAATTTATGCAAACAGCAAATTTGTGGCGATTTATGCCTACGAAAGAAAATCAAACTCAACTGAAATTGACATTCGCCAAAGCAGAGACAGAGGCAGGAGAAGACACGAGCCAAAGAGTCCAAAAGTAGAAATTTATTTTTGCAGGCATTTATGACAACGTGTCGTATGCATGATAATTGCAACGTGCAATGTGCAATGTGGAAGGCAACTTTAATTAGATGATGGCAAATTACGCAAAAGCCTCACACACACACACACACACACACAAAATCACTGCAAATGAATCATTTGATAAACAAAAGCAAGGCTGCTACTGTTGCATGCCACACTCCACACACAGTCTCAATCACCAATCCCAAATCCTGAATCCTGAATCAGAGGGACTGTGACATCATCAGAGATGGATGCGGGCAACATAAAAATAATTACCACGCGCCAAATGCAAATGCAAATGAGAAAATGTCACACATTTTGACCAGGTCAAAGAAACACACACACACCAACATACCAACGGCGGCCAACGGGTCGTATGATTGCTCAATTGAATTCAACTAAATACGCGCACAATTTATTGAGCAATCCAATTGGGCAGTCATTAGTTTGCCTGCTCAAATTAAAAGCCTCTTTCACTTTTCGACTGCGATAAATTATTTCAGCTGCGTTTACAATTTATTTTCTTTGCATTTTTCATACTTTGATCGATTGCTTTCGTTTTGAGAATTATGCAAAAAGTATTGATTATTTAGCACAAAATTTAAATCGGCAATGATATATATTAAAGGTTTCTTTTGTTAATATAATTTGTGGAAGTCTCTTGTTACTCATATGTTGATGATTTGTTTCCTAAAGTATTTTATTAATTTGTACTAATTTGGAATAAAAATAACACTGCTTCATCATTTATTTTCTTAGCCTTTATCATACTTTTATTGATTGTTTTTATTTTGAGAATTATGCTAAAAATTCTTGATAATTCGGCGCAAAATTTAAATCGTCAATTATGGAAAGAGAAATTTTTGTAAATTCTTGATTTATTTAGTGAGTTCAACAAAACATGTTTTTAACACTAAGCTAATCTAGTTTAAGTCTTTAAACAATTGGCAAATTATGCGAAAATTCTTCATTATTTAGCAAAATTTAAATTATGTACGTAGGAAACTTTAAACTTCAAAAATTTTTGATTATTCAGCGCAAATTTTAAATGTTTTCAGTTCGTTTTCCTTCTTTGCTAATTATGGTAATGAAAACTTTTTAAATTTGTGGAAGATACTTTTTATTTTCTATTGCTATTTTAATGTTTTCTTTTTATTTCAATATTATTCAAAAATTTTGCATTTTAAAGATTTTTCTTTGGCAACTTTTAATGAAAACTCTTTAAATTTGTGAAATATTCTTTTTATTTATTATTGCTTATTTTTTATTTAAAGTATTCATTTATTTTGTACTAATTTGGAATATTCTCGTATGGAGGATTCCATTTTAATAATGAATTTTAAAACATTACATTGATTACTTTTATTTGAAAATTATTCGCAATTTCTTGTTTACCAAGCGCAAAATTTAAATTTGTGCTCAGCGTGTTTTCTTTCTTTGGCAATTATGCTAATGAAAACTCTTTAAATTTGCGGCAGCTCTTGAATACTCGTTATTGATTTATTTATTAAAGTAATTTTATAAATATGTGGATTTAAAATAACACACAACCTTTCACTAAACCACAACATTAATTAGACATTAATTTGTATTTTTAATTAGCTTTTTTTTGATTACTTTTATTTAAAATTCATTGATAAATTCTTGATAATATTTAAATGCTAATAAAAGCTATCCAAATTTGTCGGAGATACTTTTCACTTTTCTCACAGATTTGTTTATAGAGGATAACAAAAATGCCATCAATAATAAAATCTTGAATCAAAAAAGGTTTATTCTTAAATCAAGATCGAAAATCTACATAAAATCAATATTGCTCAATCCTGAAATGCTCTTGCATATAATCTTTTATAAACTTGTTTCAAGAATGGAAAAATTTAAAAATTGAATCAAGATTGTCAAATCTTAAATCAAGATCAAACATTCTAGATGAATTCTGGATTGGATATACTATATATAAGATTGATTATGACTCAAATGCGATGATCTTAAGCGGGTATAAAATAAGCCTTTAAATTGTAATACTTTATTTAATTGTTATCCTTACTGAATTAGTTATTTAAAATCAAGAAGAAAAGTGAAAATCGGTATAATTAATTTGCAATGTGAAAACGTTATTTTAAAGTGTTTTTTTGGTTAATCACTTGCAGATGCATTTCACGGGTTATATCTCAGATGACAGTTCACTTAAATATGCATGAATTTTAGTAGAGCAGAAAAAATGCTGAAATGTATCTTCTAGGGCACAGAAGAGAAAAAAGGAAGGAAGAAGAGAAGGACAGGAGGAGAGGAGAAGGAGGGAGGCTATAATGCGTGTGACCGCATGACCGACTGATTGTCAGTCAGCGGGCAGAGTCACATCCATTGGCAGTTGCAACACGCTGCTCTAAGCTCTGGCACTTTGCTAACCAAAAGCTGATGCATGAGTAAGTTGCGGCACAAGCACGAGCGAGCGAAAGAGATAGAGATAGAGAGAGATAGAGCGAGAGAGAGAGATAGAGAGAGTGAGAGGAGAGAGATGGGCGCAATGCCGCACAAACCAAAAATTTGTTTGCAGTTAGTTGGCAACGTGATGCAAATGCATTTGACCACGTCAAAATTTTGTGCTTGTTGCAAGGACATTATAATAAGGGCGACAGCGAATGCCAGACGGGAGGTGGAAGGGGGGGGAGGAAATCCTTAGCTGGCGAAACGGGTTCGTTCACCACATATGTACGTGAAGTTTACTGCATTTGCTCAGCGGTTAAGCCTTTGCATTTAAATGAAGAGTTTTATTTATGCAACGACGCGACACGCTGGTCAAATTGAGGTGAGGCAGAGAGCGAGACAGAAAGCGAAAGAGAGAGGGAAAGGTGCAACTTTTGTTTTTTGTTTTATTTCGCTTTAATTCAAGTATAAATTTATAGAGTAGCTTAAAGAGAGCGGGACAGAGGAGACTGATCAACCCAGTTAGGAAGTCGCTTTATCACGCCTGCCGCATAATGTGTGCAGCACTCGAGTGTTCGCTCTCAGAGTGTTCTATTGGCACCTGCTGCTGCTGTTGCTGTTGCTGTTGCTGCTGCCGTTTCCCTTTTGAAGTTTTTGTCGACCCATTTTGCAGGTTCATGAATTGCATGGAGCATGGCATACATTCAATGTTCTACACACTCCCCCGCCTCCTTCTTTATCCTCCACACACACACACACACACACACAATCTTGGGGCTGCAATGTGAAGTGACTAGCTCTGACTGCTAGCTGGCAGCCTGGCAGCCAGGCAGCCCGTTTCCTTTAAACATTTTTGGTCGCACATTGTAGCTGCCTAATGAACACATGAATAAAATATGCGATTTGCTTAACTTTGCACGCCATCCACCAAAGAGTTGAAGGAGACGGAGCAGAAGGAGCAGAAGTGAAGTGCCTGGGCATAGAATGCCATTGGATGGTTTTGCGAAATGGGAGCAGGACCTGCAACGGCAACGTTTTCTTTTTTTTCTTTTTTTTTTCCAGATTTGCCAAGCAGACAAGACTGACGAACTCGGAATGACTGACTGGCTGACTGAGTGACTGCCTAACTGACTCGACTGACTCGACTTCACTTCGCTGCAAGCGCTGCACATGTCTGAAGCGTTCAACTGGGACTTGCTTCAGTCGGAGGCCGCCGCTGCCGCCGCTTTTGGTTTATCTTGGCGACGCAGCCGGATGCTTTTGTCACTGCTCCACTGGGCGACGTTTGTGTATCCCCAAAAATCGTTGAAACTCACTCAACAGTTTAACAAAATGGCAAAGTGCAAAGCGCCACGTGTGCCTCCTGCTGCTGCGTAGTTTTTTTTTCGGGGCAAGCCTTGATGCAAGGCTGCACCTTGACGCGACGCAACACTGCGATGATATGTGTGTATGTGTGTGTGTGTGTGTGTGTGGCAACACTCGTGGCACCCATTTGCGGTTGCCACACACACACACACACACAAAGCAGCTGTCGCATAACTTGAACGATTTGCATTTTGCACCAGCGGATTTAGCTCACTTTACTTTCTCTGCTGTTATCTTACATATTTGTGTATGTTAAGTAAACAAATATTCTGTTATTACACAGCAATGTTAAGTGACAGCAATTGTGTTCTGTTAGCTTCCGTGCAAGTTATGTTATGAATATGTCTTTTTACAGCAATGTTAAGCGTTCATTCAGTTTATTCGCATTTTAAACTTAGCTTAGCTGAACGCCTAACTTTCTTGTCATCTTTATCACACATATTTGTATGTTAAGTAAACAAGTATTCTGTTATTAAACAGCACTGTTAAGTGACAGCAATTGTGTTCTGTTATCTTCCGTACAAGTTATGTTATAAATATGTCTTTTTTACAGCATTCAGTTTATTCGCATTTTAAACTTAGCTTAGCTGAACTCTTAACTTTCTTGTCATCTTTAGAAGATCAATATAACCGTTATGTTATCACACATTTTTGCATGTTAAGTAAACAAGTATTATGTTATTACACAGTAATGTTAAGTTACTGTTAAACTAACTAACTCTGTATATCAGTTGAGTTCAGTTAAGTTATTTATGTTATGTAAATCAATTTTATGCTTTTTTACAGCAATGTTAAGAGTTCTTTTTCTTAACTCTCAACTTTCTTTACATCGTTCGTATATACATACATATATAACCGTTCAGATGTCTTACATATATGTATGTTATGCAAATAAATATGCTTTTATTGAACAGCAATGTTAAGTGTATGTTAAATCAATTTATTGGCGTTAGAATGCGTAATAATGTACATCAGTTATGCTCTGTTATCTTTCATATACAATAAGTTATACAAATCTATATTACAATGTTAAGCGCTCGCTTCATTTATTCACATTTTAAAGATTAAGTATTCTGCTATTCCACGAGAATGTCAACCGACGTTTAATGTTACTGTATCTTTGATATATTGATATAACAACTGTTAATACCTTTCAACTTTATGGTAAAAAGTATATAAAATCTATACTTGCTAATACTAAAATGTATATTTGGTATATTGATGTGCCGAAGAATACTGAAATATACTAAAATGTATCTCCGATATATTGATATACCAACTGTTAATATTATACATTTTATGGGTTGAAAGCATACAATATACAATACAATATAATATGGCAAAAAATATTAAAATATACTAAAATGTATATTTGGTATATTGATATATCAACTGTTAATACATTTTAACTTTATGCCGAAAAATATAAAAATATACTAAAATGTATATGTATTTGGTATATTGATGTGCCGAAGAATACTGAAATATACTAAAATGTATCTCCGATATATTGATATAACAACTGTTAATATTATATATTTTATGGGTTGAAAGTATACTATATACAATACAATATAATATGCCGACAAATATTAAAATATACTAAAACGTATATTTGGTATATTGATATATCAACTGTTAATACCTTTAAACTTTATGGGTTGACAGTATACAAATATGCATAAATTGAGCCCACAATAAAAATAAAATATAATTTCAATTTGAAAGTGCAGTTGCTCAAAATACTAGTATCAAAATAAAACATGCTCATCTTTCTCATCGTTTGAGCCAACAAGCTGAAAACACTCGTACTTGTAATATCTGATGTATAAGATTTCAATTGAATGGGACGCAAAACAATTCAAAGCACACACACACACACACACAAGCTGTGTAATTACGTTGAGAGTATCAATTTCGTAACAGAAAAGTTTGCAGGAATTTCCTAAAAATGTTCACTGACTGATTGATTGCTTTGAATTTGAACATTGTTGCATTGTTATATGTATTTCACGTAGAAGCTTTAGCTTTACCGTTACCTTTACGGTTACCTTTCTTTTTTTTTTGAGTCTTTTGCTGCGTTTGGCGTTAAGTGTTCTTCTTTGCAGGCAGACGCTTTGGATATTTGGTTGGGATGGATTCTCAAGAGGTTTTCGTGACGTGTGCGACGAGCGAATGCGTGCAAATGAAAACGAAAAGCCGAATGAAAATGGCTTTGAAAAAGGGAGCAGCGACAAAAAAAAAAAAAAAGAAAAAATTGTGGCGCCAGCTGACGGCGGCAAAAGGCAGAGAAAAAGCAAAAGCTAAAGCGATTGAATGGGCACGTTTAGACTAGTAACGGATTTCTTATAGAATTAATATCAAACCACGACGATACTCTCAGTAAGCAAAGGAAGAACAGACGGACGGACGGGCGGACGGAAGGAAGGAAGGACGCAACCAAAATAGAAATGAAAATATCGAAAGAAAGCGAAGCAAAAGAAGTTTTGTGCGCACCGTCTTGTGTCTAGTTTTTCATGCAATTCAATTGCCAAGGCGAAAAAGGACAACGACGACAACGACAACGACGACGGCGACGACAAGGAAAAGCCAAGTGAAGCCATGGCCTTAGACAAGCGACACAGTGAATAAAAAAAAGCGAAGAAAATAACAGAAGAACAGAATATATATCACACACAACACACACCAAAAAAAAAGAAAGGTTAAGTGGAAAGCTGAGCTGAGCTAAGCCGAGTCGAGTCGAGCTGAGCTGAGCTGAAACAGAGACAGAGACAGAGAAGGCGAACGTTGAAGGGGAAACTGAGATTGACACAGGATATTTCGGGATTTCGCCACATGGCAAAACGCCTTCAATTACAACTATTTGAAATGTTATATGGCCCATCCAAAAAGACGCCATACACACACACGCACACACATTGCATTGCAGCGAATCTGAGTCATGTGACGTCGACGACAAGCTTGTGTGACGGGTCGTATGAGTGATTTATTTTATGGCTCATTCTGTGTTCTTGTTGTGCTGCTTATTGTTATTGCTGTTATTGCAAGCAGTCGACGCGTGACACACGCAAAGCACCTCAAAAGTGGGTTAAAAGCCCAAATGAACACTGCACTCGGCCATTGCATTGCATGTTGCCAGCCCTTGCCTCTCTTGCCCCTTGCAGTGGCAAGCATCTAATGGCTGCCATCAACTTTTTAATTAGCATTGTGTGTCTGTGTGTGTGTGTGTGTGTGTGTGTGTGTGTGTGTTCGTATTTGTGTTGGCCTAATCCGTTGATTGGCAAACGACAAACTCCAACTTTAAGACCTGCTCAATCATAAATCAAATCATGCCCAATTGCTTTTGTGTGTGTGTGTGTTTGCTGTGAAGGCATAAACACATCGACAAAGTCAAGGAGCAATGTCCTAATGACATTAACTGCAGAACGCATTGAAGCACAGTTCGTTTTCAATGTGTTCTCAAAGAAGAAACAAACTGTTTTCAAGCAGTAAACAAACTGTTCTTTGACAGATAGCAAGCTGTTCTCATTTTGAACTTAAATTAAACGTAGAATGAATATTAAGTATATGATACAATAAATTCAACTGTTCTTAGGCAGATAACAAGCTTTTCTTATTTTGAACTTAAATTAAACGTACAATGAATATTAAGTATACAATAAATTCAATTATTAATCGTTCTTAACTAAAAGAAAAAGTGTTCTCAAACAGTGAACAAACTGTTCTATTACTGAAAACGAACTGTTCTCATTTGGAACTAGAACCATTCGTAAATAAAAGAAAAATTTCTCTCAAACCGAGATCAAACTGTTCTCAAGCGGTAAACTAACTGTTCTCAAGCAGTAAACAAACTGTTCTTAGGCAGATAACAAGCTGTTCTTATTTTGAACTTAAATTAAACGTAGAATGAATATTAAGTATATGATAAAATAAATTCAATTATTAACCGTTCTTAAATAAAAGAAAACTGTTCTCAAACAGTGAACAAACTGTTCTCTTACTGACAACCAACTGTTCTCATTTGGAATTAGAACCTTTATTAACTAAAAGAAAAACTTCTCTTAAACCGAGATCAAACTGTTCTCAAGCAGTAAACAAACTGTTCTTAGGCAGATAACAAGCTGTTCTTATTTTGAACTTGAATTAAACGTAGAGAGTATACAATAAATTAAATTATTAACCGTTCTTAAATAAAAGAAAAACTGTTCTTAAACAGTAAACAAACTGTTCTCTTACTGAAAACAAACTGTTGTTATTTGGAACTTTAATGAAACACAAAAGAAAATTTAAAGCTTACATTAAATTAAATTATTTAACATTCTTAAATAAAAGAAAAACTTCTCTCAAACCGAGATCAAGCTGTAAACAAACTGTTCTCATTTTAAATTTAAATCAAGCTCTGCATTTACTTAAAATATACATTTGATTGCATTAATAAAAGAAACTTTAAAACGTGCTTAAATATGGAGTAAACTGCACTCAAACAATGAAGCTCAATTTAAGCACAAAATGCCTTTAAAGTTTGCATTAAATTGAATTATTAGCAAACTAACAACAAAACTATATTTAAGATATTGCATTCGACATGAAAAAGCCTGAAGGCTTTCTTTTCATTGCTTGCTTTGTCGCTTTGCACCTCATAAAGTTGTTTCTAAGCTATAATATAAATTAAATTATATTTCAAAATTAAATTTGATTAAATAACAAGAACATATTCACAAATGGATGTTTCTAAATTAAATAGATCTTTACTCTTAAGTAAGTGTATTTATGATATATTTTAAAGAATGTTTTGCGTTTATTCAAAATAGGTAGCGAGTATCTCACAGACGTAAAGCTTTCTTACTTATCTTTTTTGTGTTCGATAACAATTGATGGGCAATTATTGGGGATTAACTAAAAATACTTGCAGGCCCTTGTTGTTAAAAGGGCATTACAATTGTCGGTGGTTGGTCTAAAAATGGCGAAATGCTGCTTAATTGGATGCTGGCAATTGTTTGTTTGCATAGCTAACACGGAGAATATGTCTGAGCTCCTTTATGTCACTGAGATGGCTCATTAGTGGCGCTTATTGGTGGCATGTGGCATGTGGCGTGGACAAAAAAAAAAGAAAGTGCTGAGAAATGTTTGCAAATGAAATGCAAGTGAAATGTGGCGCATTCAAGTGCAACAAAAGAAGTGCAAACAAATGCTAAACTATTGCATTTTGCTTTCTTTTACTGAATGTTCGCTGCTCTTGCTGTTGTCCTTTCTGCAGTTGGCTTTACTTTACTTTCTTTTTTTTTTTTAGCCGGCAGGATATCCTTGCCGCCAACAGGAGCAACAGCAACAGCAACTAGCAACTCCGTGCACCAAAGAAAATAAAATAAAATAAATTGTTCAATTTAACAAACAAGCAAATAGCAGCAGCAACAGCAGCGGCAACAACACTTGAATGCTTCGGTCAGGTGGGTCCACACAGCTCCAGGAGTGAGCGACAGAGACAGCAAGAGAGCCGAACAGAAAGAGAGAGACAGACAGAGGGAGACAAGTCGAGTATTTGAACGTTGCGCGTAAAATTTGCGCCGCAGTTTATGAAGCAAGAGCAAAAAGCTTCTTTACTGCCAACGGGCAATGGCGACTATTGCTACAAGTTGCAGCATGCAGCATGCAGCATGCACCGTGAGGCATGTGCCACATGCAACCTGCTCCGCCATCCCAGCTATGTAGTTGCTGCTGTCGGCTTCAGTCAGTGACCGCCGTTGACCGCTCAACTATTCGCTTGCCTTTGGTATTTTGTCGTTTCGCTACCCGATGCCCAAATTGCCTAGAAGGCCATGATAACTGAGTGGCCAACAGGAATACCAATTAAAAAATGAAAGAGATATATTCTACTTATATTTGTTAGATCACATTCCGACTGTTAATTACTATATTTATATTTTGTATCATTATAAGTTCAAATAAAGCACAGAAAATAAATTGTACTAAGATTATTATAAATATAAAATTTCGAAATAATACTTTGTTTCACTAAATAAATATGAAGTATAAATTTATAGTCAGAAAATTATATTATAACTGCGCAGTCCGAAAAATAAAGTTCTAAAATCTCGATCAACAATTCTTTAAGTGAGAAAAAAACAAGTTTTCGTTTTAGAAGAAAGGGTAAAAACAAGATTTCAATCTTCAAAAGTTTAAAACATTTCGATCTTCAAGAAAATTTCAATCTTCAAAAATCAGAACAAATTTTTCAAAAAATTCGAAATTTAAAAAAATCTTACTTGGAAAAGTTTTTATGTTTTAAGAATTGTATACTCTGCAAAAATCTGGAAACAATAATTTGCAATCAATTTAAATTTTTCGATCTTGAGGAAGAGGTAAAAAGTAGATTTCATTCTTAAAAAGTTCCTGTAAAAAAATTGTATAATTTAATATAGAAAAGTTCTGAAATTTGAGAATTTTTTACTTAGAAGAAAACTTCAATCAATAATTTGCAATCAATCTTAATAAAATGTTTTAGGCAAGAAAATATTTCATAAGATCTAGAAATAATTTTTCAAACTATACGATTTTAAAAATCATATTATTGTATAGAAAAGTTCTGAAAGTTCTTTTCAATCTTAAAAAAAAATGTTTTAAGCAAGAAAATAGTTAACAAATTCTTGAAAAAATGTTTCAAACTTAAATAAACGTTATAAAATTAAAAAAAAATCATATTATTATATAGAAAAGTTCTACAATATGAAGAATTTTATGCTATGCAAAAATTGCAATCAATCTAAATAGTTAATGATTATTTTTATTCATTTGTATTCTTCGCTTAGCCGGTATCTTAAAGTCAAACACTCTCAACTGCAGATTTTTACTTGATGGCTCCTTTTTGTTTTTTTTTTTGGTGGGTGGCAATTGTATCGATGGCAAGCTCAAATTGATTCAGCTGCCATTGCAGGAGTTGTGACTGCATTCAGACGAGATGCTATTAAACGGATCAGCTCAGGATTAAAGCCGGTAAATTCAGACTCAAACACTGCAGCTCGACAACTGCTCTGAGTTTGAGTCATTGTCCGCTTAACTATGGCACATTTAAGCTACTTATATTTGCAAACAAAAAGAAATATATAAGTATAAAAAAAAAGTTCACATTGATAAACGCTTTATTCCTTTAGAAACTTGAAATCTTCCTTTTAAATAAAGATTTTACCTTTTAAACTGATTGGACATACGTTTTTCTTATTTTAAGCTTGCTTTTAAGAAGTTTAGCATAAGAAAAGTAATTTCTTTTTTCTATAAACATTTTTCAATAGCGTTTAATGGAAATTGACATTTTTCTGTTTTAATAAATTTATGTATGCACTCAAATAAAATAATCATTTTGATATCTATATATTTGAATTAAAATTTAAATGGATTTTATCTACATAATTTTAATCTAGTATTTAGAAAAGCTGTACTTATATTATATCTACTAATATTAGTAATAATAATTCTAGTATGCATACACAGAAAGAAAAAACAAGACTAAAATCTTGAATCAAAATTGTCAAAATGTCAAAATCGAACCAAGAACGTTTATTCTTAAATCAAGATCAAAATTCTACAAAAAAATCTAGATTGCCAATCTTGAAATTCGAGATTAAAATCTTGTTTCAAGAATGGAAACTCTTAAAATTAAATTAAGATTGCAAAATTTTCTTCTCTCTGTGTACATTTTATTTTAAAATTTCCATTCTGCCTTGCTTCAAGTTAAATACAAATAATTTTATACACCTTTTTAAAAAAATGAGCAAACCTCTTTTAAAAAAAGTGAACAAAAACGTTGCAGGTAAAATATAATTTCAAGCTTAATTGAAACCAATGAGATGTAAAACGAAAAAACAAAAGAATATTGCAACAATGTTGCTGCAGAATCTTAAACAAAAAAAACATTTGAACTTTTTCCCCCAATTTTTTAAAAGGGAAACGCGTGATAATTTGCAACAATTTGGTTTGTTTTCGCATTTCGATTGGCGGTGCATGAGGCACACTGAATGGTGAATGGGGCATGGGGCATGGGGCAATATTTTGTGGCACGAATTGCAATTAGCAGTAAAAGTTACCGCAGCTGTCAGCCAGCAGACGCATGCAAATTGTCGAAAATAACAGAGAGGAAAATCTTGCAAATGCATTTACATAAAAAATACGACCACAAAAGGCAGAGCCAGATTCTCTCAGGAGAGAGAGAGAGGAGCAGAGGAGGAGAGGAGACGAGAACCAAAGTGGCATGGAACTGACACTGCCACTGCCACTGCCACTGAAACAATGGCTCCCCAAGCTACCTCAACTCGACTCGCTCAAAAGAGGAACAGAGAAAGTGAAATCATGGACAGCATGTCGAACATATATGTATGTATATATATGTATATATATTCTATATGTGTGTAAGATGTCATATGCACATTGTGAAAACTGTGATTCAAGACTCAACAATGAAAGCTCCTTTTCATTATTAATTATCAGAAATTCCCTAAAATTATCTTACAACATTTTGTGAATCATTTTTATTTAAGCTTAAATGGGATTTGCTTTATCTTGAGATCTAAATTAGATTAGATTAGTTTCTTATATTATTACATTATTTATTAAATTAGTTTAACAAGAAAAAAGATTTAAGATTTTTACATATTTTATTAAATTGTTTTTTTTTAAGAAAAACAATTAAAATGAATCAAATAGTTTAATATTCTTCCATCATTTATTAAATTAGATTCACAAGAAAAAATATAAAAATGTTATCAATTTGTTTTTAATATTGTGACATCATTTACTAAATTCGTTTCTTAAGAAAAAATATAAAAATTGATTAAATTGTTTTTAATAGTTTGACATCATTTATTAATTTAGTTTCTTAAGAAAAATAAAAATGGATAAATTAGTTTTTTATATTTTGGCATAATATTGTATTTATATTAAAGAATTTATTTTTTCTATTATTTTTTTTTTTATTTTTATTTTTTTTTATTTATTATTTGTAAAATTAGTTTCTCTAGCATTATTTACTTCGCTTTGCATTATTTACTTCACTTGAAGTAATCAAGATTAATTGAATTGAAAACATTTAATAGAGTTGATCTATAAATCTATATTTTATTTCATTATTATAAATATTATTTATAGCTTGTATTTGTTGCTCTGTGAATTTTCGAGTTTTCATAAATACGTTTTTGTTAATATCACAATAAATTAAGTAATTTAAATCAAATACCAACTTAACTTTGATTGCAGATTTCGCTTTAACACAGTCGATGCTCAGTTCGTCAGTAATTTTAAATTTGTACTCTTCTTACAGCAGCTGCAGCTTAATTAAAGAGCACGCCATAAAGTGGCACAACGGTTGAATAAAACGTTAAACAAAAAGAACAAAAAAAACGTTAACAGATTGTCACGACAATAAAATTGACAATTCCATTTGATTTAAAAAGTCTAGATTTCTGCTGGAAAGAAAGAGGAATACATATCTAAAACATAAAAAAAATGTAATACTGCACTTTAACGATTTGTGGCATTTGTTTGAACATCTATCACAAAAGTATCTCACTTGGCATGAATTACTGCCGGCTGCTGGTTGCAAATGTTTGCCTAAGATGCAGTTGCAGATGCAGATGCAGATACAAATATGCTGGACACCAAGGAAAATTGCAACGCCTTTGTGCCTGCCCGGCAGACAATCAAATGATCAAATGATAGCAGGTTGTAGGTGGCAAGGATGACAACATGAAATGCGGGCAACGCACAGTGGATCCGCTTGTATGTGAGAGCGGCCTAAAATACTAATAATGGCCATAGTGTGCAAAATTTTATAGCAAAATATAGAAAATTTGTCTAAACATATAAGAACAAAAAATGAAACATATCGAACGACTGTATCCTATATTATATTAAGACGGAATGGAAGATATTTTTCATATTTATACATATTATCAAAAAATTTATTTTGCGATGGTTCACCACATATTAAAAATATAGAGACGTGGATACACACACTTTTATGATGCACCTACCAAAATCAAATCTGATTCAAAGACAAAAATAAACAACATTTAAATAGTAATTTACAAATTAATAGTTTTGCAAAAACACAAACCACGAAAGTCGAAGACAAAGCAACAGCACAATAGGCAAATACTCACTTTTAAGTTTGCTTGCAAGTTTCTGCAGCTAATTTTAAAATATTTAAATGTAAGACAAACATAACATAACATAACATAAACATAATAATTTTTCGCAGCTATCGTCCTTGCGATGAGACCTACAGGTATCGCTATCCAACTTTCTATTCATAATGTACTTAAAGATGATCATTTAATGCTTATTGCTTTTTCACCTTTGTGTAAGGAGACTGACAGACCGGACAGGCTTCGGAGAAGCTTCGGACTGACTCCGGACAGACTCATTCTTTATCAGATGCATCGATCGTTTGCCAAATAAGTCGAGTCTGTCCGGAGTCTCACAGTGGGTGAAGTGCTGCAATATTTTAGTTTCAAGTTCAAGTTCGAGTTTAAATGAAGAGCGTAGTCCCCCGTGTCTCCCGTTTCTCCCGAGCTGTGCACAGAATGGATCAACAGTAACTACTTTCATTTCAATTCATTCATCCTCAATGAATTTTCTTTTGGTATTCACTGATGAATTCCACTATCTTTTCAGTAGCTTAGCTGCAGTCACTGACTAGTTTTTTATACCGCATTATACCGTTCAGAAATAATTAAAAATTAATTTATGAATCATCATTTAAAGTTAAAAAAAAATCTCTTCTATGAATTTTCCTTAGGAATTCACTGATGAATTCCACTATCTTTTCAGTATAAACTGATTGTTGAGAAATAATTTAAAATTAATTTATGAATCAGTATTTAAGGTTTACAAAACTTCTCAACGAATTTTCCCCAGTAACTCACTGATGAATTCGACTATCTTTTCAATTATTTTTCTAAGCATTCGGTTGAAAATTCATTTATAACTCCTTAATGAATTTTCCTTAGGAATTCACTGATGAATTCCACTATCTTTTCAGTAGCCTGGCGGCAGTCACTGACTAGTTTTTTATACCGCAATTGAAGACACAGTAATAATTAAAAATTAATTTATGATTAAGTATTTAAGGTTTAAACAACTCCTCAACGAATTTTCCCCAGTAATTCGCGGATGAATTCCACTATCTTTTCAGTAGCTTAGCTGCAATCGGTGTCTAGTTTGTTATACCGCAATTGTGGACACGCTTTTGGCACGGGGTATAAACTGATTGTTGAGAAATAGGTGGAAATTGATGTGATCAGCAGGACTTGGGCTGGCGATAAGCGGCTTAGCCGCATGCATCTCATACTATAAGCGGCATTAAGAGGCATGCAGCACGCAGCACGGTGTGTCATAGACACTGAGGGACACACGCATACGTTGCGTATTTCATGTCATTAGCTAGACAAAAGTCAAACTGAATGCCCCGAAAACCCACCACGAGAGAGTGTGTGTGAGTGTGTGTGTGTGTGTGTTTGGCTGTTTAAAGTTTGTGACAGGCAGCAGCGCAATCGTGGCGAACACCACAAGGTATTAAAAATTAGCACACAGCACTGGGAAACCACAAGAAGTTGGGCAAACCGTTGAGCACGTACAAACACCAGAGAATGATGGTGGGATGGGGTTGGTGTTGGGGTTGGGGTTGCAAATGGGGCATTTGTTGGCGGTGGCGGTGGTGGCAGCGGTGGTGGTTAGTTTGACTGTCTGGCGCGTTGCTGAATTGTTGAGTCCTGATGCCTGATTATGACACGTTGCAGCGGCTTATTAATGAGTTGCGCTGTCAGTCAACATTCAACAGCTGCGTCAACTGTGTGACATCTCTCATGTCTATGTGGTCAGCCCCCGTTTTTCCACTACCCCATTCCCCCCCTTTCGAACAATCGTTCCAACATTTCCAACTATATATATACTATCTAAACTAACACATGCAATTCGAAACAAAGTTGTACCAAAGGATTGCATGAGTTAGACATTAGTTTTCGCTAATATATATTTTTATTCACAACTTTCAAACTCATCCAAAATGATGTTCTATGTACAGTAGAAAATTGTAGATCTGTATAAATTGAATTGACTGAAGAAAATCTGCAATAAAGTCAATTAGTTATAGAAAACAGTTCGGTGAAAATGATATATTGAAAAATTATCAATCTGAACTACAGATCAAAATTCTTCTTTTATTTCATTTCGTAGTCGGTCCGATGTTAGTTATAGTAAAACGTCATATTTCAAGCAAATTAAAAAAAAATCTAGATTAAAATATCTTGATTTAAGATTTTTTAGATTTCAAAAGAATCAATCAATCTTGAATACGATTTTTAGGTTGAATAAATCTTATATCAAGATTTTTATGCTAAATTTGTAATTTCAGAATAAAAACATCTTATTTTAAGACTCATAAATTGATTCAATAATGTTTTATTGGTGAATGAAAAGAAAATTGCAAATCTTAAGATAAGAACTTAAGAAGATTAAGAACTTAAGATTGTTTGATCTTGATTTTAAATATGTCCTTTGGGATTTTTACATTCTTAAAACAACGTTTATTTGCTTTAACTTTTAACTCTAAATTTCCAGACATTGTATTTACATTTTTTTCTTACTAATGCTTATTTCTGAAATTTGTGATCGAGCTCAACTTTGGTGAACACTTTCTCGAATTTTGCTGAAAAATTCAATTTCCTCTTTATAGCGAATCTGTTTCCACAAAATTAACGATTATTTGTTCCACATGAGTGAAGAACATTTTATCGGCATTCCCTCTCTGTCTCTGTCTGTCTCCCTTTTACTTGTTGCTTGAATTCAAAGTAAGTTTTGCTTATGAACTTGTGTGTTAAGTAGATAGCTGTGAGTTGAATGCTTTATGGCATGGCAGATGCCGAAGAGCTGCTGCTGCTGCTGCTGATGTTGCTGCTGTTGCTGCTGCTGATGTTGCTGCTGCTGATGTCAATGGCCCCCAAAGGCAGCTATAAAGACAACAGCAAGAAGAGCAGCAGCAGCAGCAGCAGCGAAAGCAAACAGTACTTGCCACATAACTTTAAACTAAGCCGCGCGCGCGCCAAGTGCTAATGAAGAAGCCCCGAACTGTGGCAGCAACAAAGGCACAGCTGTTGCACAGAGAAAGAGAGAGAGAGAGAGAGAGGTGGGAAGAGAGAGAGAGAGTCTTGTAGTTATTTATAAATAGCAAACGATTCTATGTGTACCTCAAATAAAGTGGCCAGCATTGCAGTTTATTGCATCACTCGTGCAACTTGCTGGCTCTTCTTCTTGTTGTTGTTGTTGGTGTTGTGCCACTCCCACTGCCAGAGCACGCCTTCGAGTTGCGAGGCTCGGGTGATAAACAAATGCAGCGTTTGTTTCTGTTTCGACTGCCTGCTAGTCAAGCACTTTGATCGATGTTATGGCCCCAAGCGAAATGCAGACAACAACATTTACATTTACATATACAGCTCTGCATGTTGCATGTGGCATGTGGCATGTGGCATGCATGTATACTGGTAGTAGTATTACGCATTTAGCTCGCAACTCGCATTTAAATGCATATAAATTTCGAGACACTAGCTGAAATTTATGCACATCCCACGCACACATCATTATCATTCCCAAGACAATCTGCGACTAAATGCCGATTTCGAAATCCAAATGCGAGAACACTCAATAAATAACGGCGCATTTTCCGCCCCCCTCTCCACTATATAATGCCATCTAAATCCAAATAAATCGTTTACACTTAATCGCTAATCTAGTGTTTACACACACAGCGCATAGAATATTCAGATTATGTCGCTTAAATTCTATTGAAATTTTGGCCAAACATTTTGTGTGAATGTATAATATTACTTCGAGTATTGAACTTTTCGATTTTTTCTTTCAAAATAAAAGATATTAAAGTAATACATATTTCACATTAAATTATATATCTGCTTAAACTTTAAGAGTTGAAATACTAATGGAATCATTTGTATTGTGATTAATTTTGTTATTTATGATGCCTATAAAAAACATAATTTGTCAGCCTAATGGCCTAAGTTTCCATAAAAATAAGCAAAAACAACTTGACAAATATCATATAAATTAAATCAACACTATGGACACTTAAATGTTTTGTTAAATTTATATTTAAAAAAAAAAAAAAACTAAAATGTTTATTACTGCACAGTAAAAAGAGTGAGCGAAACTCAATTTGTACTAAACAAAATACATAGAAAATATAAATTAATATTAAAATTAAAAGTACATAATATAAATCCTATGCTTTCCCATACTTTTATATTTTTTAAAGAATCGCATAGTTAATTTATTATTTTATGTACATATACGATAGATTGTATCGCCTCATTGCAACACAAATTTTAAAGTGTTATTCTAAATATAATGCATGTTAATGCAAAATTTTATATAAATTTATGAAAATATGATAAATTCAAAGTCTACTTTTAAGGGTTATAAAACTGTTGCCTAACTTTGAATGTATTGTAATCTTGTGAAGGTCAAAAGTTCACCCATTAATCCAGCTTTAAGTTTTTTTTTTGTTTAGATTGAGATTTTTTAGATCTATAAAAATCTCAGCTATTTGAAGAACGTTTAACACTGGGTACAAAATTGCATCTAAATACAGAAGAGAATAAAAAGTTATTCAAGAACATTGACGAAAGCTTTTCTTTAGATTTTCTTCAACTATCAAACTCTCATCTATTTGAAGAACGTTTAATTCTGGGTACAAAATTACATTTAAATACAGAAGAGAATAAAAAGTTATTCAAGAACCTTGTGGAAAGCAAACTGAACTAGGCTATAATTAATATGTCGTTTTGCTTGATGTCCAAAATGTCAAACGGATGAAGTGTATATTTTAGGCTCCATTAAGAGTACGTTTTGCAATGCAGTAACACTAACGTCACGGCCATGGCCAAGAGGAAAAACAGTAGCGATAACAACAACAATGACTGTGTGCAATTAAAGGCATTTCAAATTGGCACATTGTTTCGACGCCTTCGACAGGAGGAGACATTGAGACAAGTAGCAGCAGCAGCAGAAGAAGAAGAAGCAGCAGCAGCAAAAGATGGAAAAAGTAAAACTGAATGGCAAATGGTGAATGGTGAATGGCAAGCAAATGCCAGAATGAGTGACAGTCTTAATTACAAAGAGATTAGCATGGCTGCCCAGAGAGCAACGAAAGAGAGAGAGAGAGAGAGAGAGAGAGCGGGAGTTGAGTTGGTTTGAAGGGAGGCTGAGGGCATTGTCAACGGAGCATGTATTCAATGTCACGTTTCATGATGATGATGATGATGACGCTGCTGCGTCCTTAGATGATACACAACATACGAGTGTACTCGTAAAAATAGCTGCACAGGTGCGCCCACTACTGAGTTCCTGATTCCCCGATTCCCTGATGCCTCTTTCTGTGTGTCGAATGCAGCGCGGCATGCGGCATGCGGCACAGCCTATCATTTCAGCTCCAGACTTTTTATTCATCCACTAGCCATAGTCTAGCAGGGTATTATGAATTGCTAATTTACGTTATCTTCTAGGAAAATCTCGTGTTGAGCGAGACGTGGATTTAGCTTCAAACGTTCTTAGCAAAACGAAACAAATTTAAGTATAAGCAAAAATTCAAAGTTTAAATTCAAATTCAATTCCTACAAATTCTAATAAGTAGAGGGTATCTCAGAGTCGGGCATATGCGAGTGTTTGTTTCTTATACTTTGCCGGCCTTGCCTTGTCTTGCCTAGCAGTTATTCCTCATGCTGCTTGGCCGCTTTTGTTACATTTGATTGTCGCAAACGAAGTGGAAAAGTAAATGTTGCACAAACACACACACGCGCGTTCACCGACACATACACATACATACACATACACGCACGCGCGCATACATGCGGCAGAAAGGAAATGCACACTAATTACTCCTTGGAAGCAGAAGGAGAAAGCAAAACCCTTTTTACTTTAGCGCTGCTGTGCCTTGGCCATTACGCTCTTTATTTGCCTTTCATTCTCTTCATTTCTTTTGCGTTTTTTCTTTTCTTTCGTTACGATTCATTTTTTTTTGCACTTTTTTTTGTAATGATAATTGAAAAGCAGCAGCAGCAGCAGCATCACAGAATTATTGGCCTTTGTTTGCGCGCACGCAGCGGACTGAGCTTGGGTGCTGGCTGCTGGCTGATGGAGCAGAGGTGTCCAGGGGTGTGAGTAGCTTGGGGGTGGAGTTGCCAGACAATTCGAAAAAGTCAGTCAGCCAAATCAAATACAATAAAGCTCTATGCACATGCATATTGAAGTATGTATGTGTGTGTGTGTGTATTCATGCAGCTAATATCGTTTTAATGCAAATGAGAAAATTAATCACTTGCCACATTGTGCCACGTCCAATGATAACAAAGCTGCATTAATCGCTAAATGCGATAAGAGATTGCTTTACGACTAATATTTAGAGCAACTGATAAAGTTGCAGCCATGATGCAAACTATACTTATTGCTAAGTAATTTTATTCAATTATTTGGTTGCTTGCTTTGGATTATATTTACAAACTTTCGATGGTTTAATATGTACTTTAGTAGTTACCTCAAAAGTTTGAGCAAAACAAGAGAAAAACAACAACGTTACGACAACATTTCCTAATTGCGTTGTAATGTTAGTTACACACACCCCCGCTTTCACACACACACACACACACACACCCACACATACATATACGGACACATAAGCACACAAAAGCAAAAGTCAAATGTGGGACAACTCTAAGAAATGCGAATGTAACGGAGTCCCTTGGCATTGTTGTTGCTTTTTTGGGTGACAGGAACACCAACAACAACAACAACAGCATTAGCTGAAAACTTTGCTGCAGATTCAATTAGTGCGCGTGAACATGTCGCTCAATGAGCGCATAACAAACAGCCCACCCACTGCGAAATTTGCAGCGCATCGCGATTATTTGCACTTTACGTGTTCGCCTAATAAGTGAAAAGCTCATTAGCTCATTGACTTTACGCTCTCAATTCCAATTGGGTTTAATGAGCACAAACTTCTATGGCTGTGTAAACATCTTTCAATTTACTGTACAATTTCGTTCGTTTATTTTTGTTCTCCAATGTTTTCATTAGATCATTTTTTTATGGGAACAAATGTGTGCAGCACATTTAACAGTAAACGAAAAGATCAAATGTCAACAACAAAACAAGAACGACCTAATGAACTAAATTAAATTGAACACAAAATTAACGATAAATATGAACTTGATTCGTTTTTGTATATAATAAAAATACAATAATGAAATCCGCATTGCAATTCTTGATTTTAATAGAATTACAAAAGTTATAATAATTATATTCTCCTATGTTAATAATATCGCCAACACACACAAAATGTTCTTTATGAAGTTGACTCACATTTCGCAAAGCAAATTTGCAATGCACAAATGCAGTTTAATTTTAATTAGATTATGTGCAAGAGTGTCTACGTGTTAAATGCTAATTGAAAATTCACCAATTTGTTTCATTTGTATTATTGCAATTGCAGCTGCGTGAAAGTAATACCATTTAGCACAATATTTGTTTTGAGTGCTTCCGCATCACGCGCGCGCAACAGTTGCCCATAAAAAAAAATCACTCAATCGTTGAGTGAAAATTGAGAGCATTGCATTGAGTGAATATCTGTCATGGCGTTGCCACTTTCCTTGAAAAATTATTGCTCTTATGACTTATCGATAACGCAGTTGTACAGTGAGTTAACAGAGTTGTATCGAAATATCATACAACATTTGAATAGATTCTTTTAAATACATAATTAGTTAGAAAATATGTCCCAAGCATTTGATTGTAAATTATATATCAAAAGTGTAATAGTTTTATTCTTCCAATGAATTTAAATAATTAAATTAAAGTCTAATTCATGAACACAGAGCTATGAAAATCTCGAAAATAACAGGCTGCTTAAAAGAGCCCGCCTTTTGGTATACCATAAGAAGTGAAACAGGGTGGCAGCTATGGGGAATATTTGGTATATCATCCGCACAGCGTAAAACTCCGCATATCTAAACAATTTTAGCACCGATCAATTAAACACTTATTAAAAAAAATGTTTAACAAATTCTTTTTTATTTTGGTATAATAATAAATAATTTATAAAAATGATTTTTAATTGGCGGCAATATCCACGATAACAGTAATCGATTATTGCAAAAACTGGAGAAAGCATCGATATATCGAATAGGGTTGACGATGTTTTACCACCACTAAGCCCAACATTCATTGGGCGACGCTAAACAACGCAAATGTAGCAGAAAACGAAAATTTCACATTAAACTTGCGCCAAAATATTAAGACAAACACTAATCGTATAACAAATTAAGGAAAACCGCTGCAGCACTGCATGTGCACTGTGCAATAGTAAAAATAGCAATCGAGCGGTTAAAAGAAAGTCAATACGAACACGCAACGCGGCAAAAAGGTAACCGTCCCCCACCCCTTTTGAGGGGGGAAAGGCAAACGTAAAGGAAAAGCAAAGCTATAACGTAAAAAAGGAGGCAAGGCAAGAGTTAAAGAGCAGCTCCGAGTCTCGTTACAAACAATAACAATTGCGAGCTGAAAATGTGCAACAACAACAACAAGTGCTAAACTAAGTGGGGTAGCAGCAAAACAAAACAAAAACAATTGAAAAATGCAGGTAAGTTTTTTCCATACTCAAAGCAACTTCTCCACTTGACTAACTGTACAATTTGCAGCAAGTGGACGATCCGCCATCGCTGCCCGTGGGCACCGAGGTGAGCGCCAAATACAAGGGCGCCTTCTGCGAGGCCAAAGTCAGCAAAGTGGTGCGCAACATTAAAGTGAAGGTTGCCTACAAACAAGGTCTCGGCTCTGGGATTGTGTCCGATGATGCCATCAAAGCGGCACCCGGACAACTGCGTGTCGGCACGGTCATCGAGGTGCGGCACCCGGATCGCAAGGAATACGTCGAGGCGACGATTACAAAGATACAGGATTGCTCCCAATACACGGTTGTGTTTGACGATGGCGACATTACAACATTGCGTCGCACAGCGTTGTGCCTGAAGAGTGGCCGGCATTTCAATGAAAGCGAAACACTCGATCAATTGCCGCTCACACATCCCGAACACTTTGGCAATCCGGTGGTGGGCGGCCGACGCGGACGTAGGCGCGGCCAATTGAACGATGGCAGCTCCGATGATGATGACGAAAGCGATGCCAAGGAGGTGGTCAACGAGAAGGAGGAGAACATTGGCAAAGTGGTGTGCGTGGAGACCGAATCGAAGAAGAAGGACAAAGAGAAATGGTTCCCGGCGCTTGTGGTTGCGCCCACAGCGCAGGTGAGCAAACAAGTAAGTATCCGCCGGTGTCCCTCGAATATAATTGCAGAACTGCATTAATAATTCACCCAACCAGGCAACGGTGCGCATACGCGTCAAGGACGAGTATCTGGTGCGTTCGTTCAAGGATGGACGCTACTACACGGTGCCCAAGAAGGAGGCCAACGAGTTCACACGCGAAATGTCCACCAAACAAGATGGTCCGGCCATACAGGCGGCCCTTGAGTTTCTCGATAGCAGCGTACTGCCAGCGCATTGGGATCGTGATTCGCTATTTGGGTTGAGCAATTTGACCAGCGATGATGATGGCGAAATCGATTCCGATTCATCCGATGATGAACCGCATGAGGAGAAGGATTTGTTTGTCGCTCAGCTGTACAAATACATGGATGATCGTGGCACACCGTTGAACAAGGTGCCATCAATACAGAGTCGCGATGTGGATCTATATCGTCTCTTTCGGGCGGTGCAGAAACGCGGTGGCTACAATCGTGTCACTGCCAAGAATCAATGGAAGCTGATTGCGGTGCGTTTGGGTTTCACGCCCTGCACCCTGAGCGTCATGAATCTGGTGAAGCAGGCGTACAAGAAATTCCTGCAACCCTACGGTGATTTCCATCGCAAGCTCGGCTGCTCCATGCTGATGCCGTCGCGCAACTCGAACCGCAGCAAAGGACGCAGCCTGGTGCGTGCCAATTCGGTGGCATCGCCCAAACCCGCGGATACCTCGAAAATGGAATCGATTAGCAAACTGGCGGTGGCCAATCAAACAGCTGCCGCTTTGGCCAGCAGCAGTTCCTCAACATCAAGTGCAGCAGCTGCCGCGGCTGCATCGACTTCAGCTGCCGCCTCGACGCCAGCGCGTGCAGCTTCAACGGCATCGCAGTCGGCGGCCGAGGAATCGGAGAACACAAGCGAATCGAGTGTCGTTGTCGAGCCGGTGAAGAAGCAACGCAAAGCATCCGCAGCCAGCAGTGGCAAAGTGAAGAGTCTTGTGGAGAAGTATGAGGAGAAGACCACCGAGAAATCATCAGCAGCAGCAGCGAGCACATCATCAGCAGCTGCCGCAGCAGCCACCTCATCCTCCTCCTCCGCCTCGAATGCCAACAGCAGCAGCAGCAGCGCAACAGCTTCAACTGCATCAACAGCTGCCGCAGCAGCCGCAAACACTGCAACAGCAAACGCCACAACAGCAGCCGCCGCTGCTGCAGCCTCGGCAAGCAGCAAGGATGCCGAGGCCGATGTGCCATTGTCCAAGATCAGAGCAGCTGCCGTCACACGCAACAGCATCGATAAGGAGCCCAATCCCGGGGGCAGCAATGCAGCCAGCAAGGCTGCAACAGAGGCGCAGCGAAGTCGCGATGTTTCGCCAACAGCGGGTGAGTGATCAATGAATTTGTGCAGTCTTAAGTTAAGCTTAGGTACGGCAAAAGAACAACATTGTTGCCTTGACCAATCAATAGATGTAGAACCTTAGAGACCAAGTCTTAATTGAATTCAACTCAATTCTCTCTTGCATTTAAATTCTTAAAAAAATATGAAATGTAACAGATCCCAAAGACTGCAAAAAATATTTATACCTCATAGTGCCCTAATTGACCGACTCAACTATAAACATCATTATCGACTCTACAAAGCTTTACTCACCGTCTTGCTAGTCATTAGAGTTGAAGTTATTGAAGTGGCGTGTAGATTCCAAAAGTACTAAATACTATGTGTCTAGAGGACACTTCCAGTCTTCAGTGATGTTCAAAATGCAATCCCTTATCAGTGATTCTCAAAAGTGAGATTTGAATTAACTTGTAGCTTCGCAAGTTCCTCTTCAACGATTCTCAAGTTGTTAACCTTATATATGTGATTTGTAATTTTTGTCTGCTCCAATTGCAAAGTTTATAAGGAATTGTTATTTTAGATGCTAGCTAGAGAATGTTCACAGCGTATATTTTCTAACAGCCTGCTAAGTTTTCAAAAACAAACCGACTGCGTTCCTTAAATGTAATTTATTAAGCGGATGACAGGAGTATTGAAAAGTTTTTTTTCTTTTCAACTCAGTCTCTTAAGTTTTATATATTTTGTTGTTGTCTTTTTTTTAATATGATTTGTTGAACATAGAAGCAATATAAGTTAAACTTTTATTCGAAATGGATAATCTGGTATATTTTGATTATAGTAGTACATCAATATTTCAGTACATTAATTAGGTATATTTTATGAGCAATACCGCACTGTTTTGTTCTTATTGAGTAGCGAGTGTCTCACAGTCGAGAACACTCGATTGTAGCTTTCTTACTTTTTTTGGGTTGTCTTTAAACCAACTTCAATCTAATGACGTAGAAGTATTTTAAGTTAAACTAAATTGGTATCTTTTTTTTAACAACGTTAAAATTTATTTACAAGAACTCTTAATATCGAATTAATTTCACATTTGTCATTATTCGTTGATCGATTTGCTTGTTTTGTAAACTATAAATCAGTTGACAGTTTCTTAGATTCAACTCTTTAAATTTACGTTGATAATGCTTCACCTATTTACATATTTGTTGAAAATATTTTGAAGTCCAAGTTCAATTAATTTATAAAAATATTCATTTTTATTTACAAAACAGTTGAAACTAAAATTTCATATTAATTTCACATGTGTAATTGTAATTTCAATTGTTTTTATTTCCTTTCTGAATCGTCTTTAAACAAAACTTCAATCTTATAAAACGTTTTAACTTGACTGTAAAGCAATTTAAGTGTAAATTGTCTTATGAATGAAATTCATATATTTATTTACAAAATAGTCGAATCTTAAATAATTGTTTGTGATGCACATAATTTCAAATTAATTTCACATTCATAATTTTAATTTTACTTATGGTTTTCCCTTTTTCTAGTCGTCTAGTTTGAAAACCAAAAAAGTGTAAATTTTCTTATGAAAAATAATCATATTTTTTTTTTACAAAACTGTCGAATCTAAAAAAATAGTTTGTGATGCATATAATTTCACTTTCATAATTATAATTTCACTGACGTTTTTCTCTTTTTGAAACGTCTTTAATTTTCTAAAAGTGTAAAGTGTCTTATGAAAAATATTCACATATTTAGTTACAAAACTGTCGAATCTAAAAAAAACAGTTTGTGATGCACATAATTTCAGATTAATTTCACATTTGTCGTTAATCGCGTTGTTTGTTTGCTTGCTTAAATTGTTAATTGATCAGCTTAGACTAGCTTCACTTTGACCTTGTGATAGGCATTGGCGAGCACACCCCTCAAATTCCAGATGTGCTCAAAGGCTTCCGGCTGCACATTGTAAGCCGAGTCCACGGCCTTGGCCCACAACTCCACCGATTGCGTCTGTCGCTGCTCGGCGCTGATGGGCAAACGCGCTGTCCATAGCGACCAGCCATAGTGTCGGCCATCGGGCAAATCCTCCTGCTCCAGCTCGGCCACATGCCATGTTTTTCCTCCATCGCTTGTCAGATCCACACGCACAATTCGACGTCCACCGCCACTCCAAGCGTAACCCCGAGCCGTGATGAATCCGTCGCCATCGACCTTCACGTGTTCCTCGGGCATGGGACTGCAAATGGCCGAGGTGACGGGCATCGATTGAATGGCCAGCGATTTGCTAAAGTCAACCGTATCCCAATCGGTGCTGGGACTGAAGCCCTTGTAATCATTTTGCTGCCAATGCGAATCGCTCTCGTGATCGGCGACAATGATGCGTGTCAGCCACTTGACGTTGCGTGCCCCGACGGTGCCTGGGACAATTACGCGTATGGGAAAGCCGTGATCCCGGCTCAGTGGCTGGTCGTTCATCTCGTAGGCGAGCAGCACATCGCCGCGTGGATCGAGTGCCTTGGACAGCGGTATGGAGGCGCCATACGGATGCGATGTGGGATCCAAGTCAGCACCCTCGAATATCACATGAAGTTGCTCGTGTGGCTGAACGCCCAGCTGACGCAAAACATCGCAAAGGCGCGCACCTGACCACTTGGCATTGCCCACGGCGCCAGCGCCCCATGACAGACCTGAAATAAGAGAGATAGATGAGTTCGATTATCGTCTCTTTAGATCGTCTCTTGACTCACCTTTCACCGGCTTCACTTTGGTCATCTCGGAGCGTCGATTGCCACCGCACATAATGGCCGCTGTGACCGAGTGCTTGGGCAGCGCCTTGATCTCCGCAAAGCTCAGCTTCAGCTCCTTCTGCCCTTCGCCCGCCTCCACCTCCAGTTCCAGCTCGTAGTCCTCGGGCTGCAGCGTGGGCACCGGCAAATGATTGCGCACATAGAAATACTCGTTGGGCGTCAGGAATTTCTCCGAGAGCATCGCAATCGGTGGCTCCGCATTGAAGGGCCGCTCACTCGTTGGCTTCAGCAACGCATGACGTTTCGGCTCCTGTGACCACGGTGAATCATGCTCCAACTCCACAGGCGCGGCTTCCAACTGCGGCAGATTGCCAATGCGAAAGCCCTCAAGCAGTTGCAGCACCTCGAGCGTGTTGTGCTGCTGAAAGATGGCCCAGAAGGGATCGATGGCGCTGCCGGCTGCCATCATAATCTTATCGCCACCCGGATGATTGGGTGCAAACTCGCTAACATCGTAGACACCCAGGCCATAGGTGATCCAAATACCAGTCTCGGCGGTGTTGTGTTTGCTCACCTCATCGACGCTGTAGACGGGCAAATCGTTGCGCTTCGTTGTGTGCCAAAGACGCGCGGTGGCCTCCTCATCTAAAGCTGGTGGAGCAACAGTTGCTGTGCTTGTGGTGATGATGTTGTTGCTGCTACGTGGCTTGTCCAGTTCATTGAAGAGCAAGAAACCGGCGCCAATGCCAGCCAAAGTTGCGGCGCCATAAACCAGGCCATTGTAATCCCTTTTGCCCCTCGATTCGTTGCGTTCTCCTTGCTGCTGTTGCTGGGCGAGATTTGTGCTGCTTGTGGTGGCCAGCCAACGTTGGCGTTGCAACAATCGCAGTCTGTTCGCTTGGCTCAGGAGTCGCAGTCGCATGTTGTTTTATTGTTATTATATAAACAGCACTTTGCCACTTTAGAGCTTAATTCTTCTATTTACACTGTTGTTAGCCGCTATCTCCGCTCTCCTCTCTCTCTCTCCCCCTGGCATTATCTGTGTGCGTGTGTGTGTGAACGAGTGCGCCTCTGTGTGTGTGTTTTCACTATTTGTTTTGGGCAACGGGCCTGGCCTCCAAATCAAATTTAGTTGCCGATAAGCTAAGCGCTTTAATTTCAATTTCTTTCGTTTTAATCTCTGACTTGTTCTAATCTCTACTTAATAAAATAATGCTCGTCGCGACCGGCAACGACAGCGTGTCGTGGGGTCTTCTTCACTCTGCTTGTTTTGTTTTCGCCTTCTCGTTTTGCGTTTCGCTTCTCCGCCACAAGCACCTGTTTGGAGCTGGGTCTATCGATAGTTTGACAGTGTGCAACAATGTATGCGTGTTATCGATTAGCATTTGGCAAAGACAAAAACAAAAATGGCAAAATTTGCGTCTTCAATGAATTGAATTTAAAAATGCACTTTTTGTTAATAATATCTACAAACTTGTATTATTTTCATGCAACTGAACATTTTACAAATTTATTTAACTGATTTCGTTTTGGGTTTTTAAAGGTTTTTTGATAATTAAAAGTACAAAGTAATAAAATGGGGATTTTTGAAGCTGCAAAGCTGTTATTATATTATATTGACTTCATTAATAATAATGATTTGATTTTTTTTTACATATGTGTATAAATAATCGTAAGATACAATTAGTAGTTTACAACTTAAGTTAAATAAAATTTAATTGCTGGTCTTCGATTAATTTGCGAATACCCGCAATATACATTTGCGTATGCGAAAGAGACAGACCGATTATCTGTTCAGTGTTATTAATATGCATTCATCTCTTTCTAACCCGTGCAGCGTCTGCAGCAACAACAACAACAACGTCGTCCGCAGCGGCGGCAGCGACTGCAGCAGCGACAGCAACAACAACAGCAGCGGCAACAACAACATCAAGCACAACAACAACGACAGCAACAACAACAGGAGCAGCAACAGTATCAACAACAGCTGCAGCGTCGTCAGCAACAGGCGGATCCAGTGCAACGACAACATCCACAACAACAGCAACAGCTGCAGCAGCAACAACAACAACAACAGCAGCAACAACTACTTCATCAGGAGGAACAGCAGCAGCGACAGCAGCAGCAGCTGCATCGACATCGTCGTCGTCGGCATCGTCATCGACGTCGAAGAAGGAGAAACATCAGCAGCGCAAGCAGGTGGAGAAAGGCGACGAGAAACGCGGCAAGCGCAAAAAGGACGAGACGAGTGTTGAGAAAATTGACACGGGCGACTTTATAGTGGGCATCGGTGACAAGTTGAAGGTCAATTACCACGAGAAGAAGTCACCGAGCTCCCATGGCAGCACGTACGAGGCAAAGGTCATCGAGATTAGCGTGCAGCGCGGTGTGCCCATGTATCTGGTGCACTACACCGGCTGGAATAATCGCTACGACGAATGGGTGCCCCGCGAACGCATCGCCGAGAATCTGACCAAGGGATCCAAGCAGAAGACGCGCACCATCAGCACGAGCAGCGCCAACAGCGGCAGCGGCGGCAACAGCGCCCAAGCAGCTGGCTCCTCCTCATCAGCCGCTGCCGGTGGAAGCGGCGGCGGTGGTGGCAGCAATGGCAACGGTGGCAATGGCAATGCGGCTACAGCGGGCAGCGGATTGCAGCCCAAGGATGGTCCCGGCAAGTCTGCCGGAGGTGCAGCAACAGTTGGTGGATCATCCGAGCAACAACAACAGCAGCAGCAGCCACCTGGTGGCGGCTCGCTGCAGAGTCTAGGCAAGACACCGGCATCGACGCCAGCCACGCCCACGTTGACGAGCAGCAAACGGGGTCGCGGACGCAGCGATTCAATGCCGCCGCGCTCAACGACACCCTCATCGGTGGCCTCCAATTCGAGTCGCACCAAATCCCCAGCAGCAGCCGCATCGCAGTCGCAGCTCAAGCAGAAGCGTGCCACTCGCACATTGCCGCATGCCACAAGCAGCAGCAGCAATCAGCATCAGCCGCGTCGCATCTCAGCATCGGCTTCGGTCTCAGCGAATGTGTCGGATGCATCGATGCCCAGCGACACGGACACCGATTCCGATGAGCCAGTGCGTCGCCCGAAGCGTCTCAATGCCAAGGAGCAACAGCAACTGCAGCAGCAGCAGAGCTTTGCCAGCAAGTCTGCCAAGGCAACAGCCGCAATGGCCAAGAAGGTTGCATCGGCTCGTTTGGCCCACAACAGCGGCAGCGATGGCAGCGAGGATGAGGATGACGAAATGCCGCCAAGTAAGCAGCAGGCGCAGTCCACAGCACAGCAACCCTCAACGCCCGTGCAGCGACAACGCGCCGGCAATCGTGCGCTGAGCAGCGGCAGTGCAGCAACTACAACAGCAGCAGCAGCAGCAACCACAGCTGCCGCATCAACTGCTGCTGCAGCGAGCAAAGGTCGCGACTATGATCTCAGCGAGATACGCTCGGAGCTGAAAGGTTTTCAGCCACAACTCTTGGATCGTAAGGATGCTGCCATCAAGAGCGAACCAGGCGATGCAAACACAACAGCAACATCAGCGACAGCAACGGTTGTTGCTGGCAAGCAAGAGCCCAAGACGGGCAGCTCCACTGAGCAGTCCTCAGAAACAGATTCGTACCTCGACGAGGATTCGCAATCATCCGAGAAGGTTGACTATCGCATCAAGTCAAAGTCGAGTCTGGAGAAGACCAAACTGGAGCCAGGCGAGACAATCATCAAGAAGGAACAAGCCGAACAGCTGCCAATCAAGCATGAGACATCAACGGGCGACAGCAAACCGAGCGCCTTCAAAACGGAGCCCAAGGAGGAGCCACAAACGAAACCCTTCCACAGTGGTGCGGACATCAAGCCAACGACAGCGTCGACGAGCAGCTCGCTGCTGATTGCTCCCGCTCGCTTCACGGCCAGCGGCAGCAAGTGCACCTCGGTGATTGTGGAGAAGCCGCTGCGCAAAACCGAAGCAGCTGGCGGAGGAGCAACAACAACATCAACATCAGCAGCGGGGGCAACTGGCAGCTCGATATCGATCTTCAAAAAGATGGAGCTGCTGAAGAAGGGCAGCCCGGTGGCAACGCAATTGGAATCACCCGCCGTGTGCTCACCCTCCAGCTCCAGTTCATCGTCGAGCTCCTTCTGCTCGAGCAGCAACAGCTCGGCGATCACGACAGTCAGCGTGAGCAGCTCCTCAGCTACCCGATCGTTGCCTGACATGAGCAAACTGGAGATTAGCAGCGGCATCACGGCCACAACATCAGCTGTGGCGGGCAAGGAGTCCAAATACAGCAGCGGCAACAGTGGCGCCAACAGCAGCAGCAGCAACATCAACGTCGGCAGCAGCAACATTGCCAGCGGCATCAAATTGCTGTCGTCGGATGTGTACGAGTTCAAGGACACGGAACCCTTTGAGTTCGAGAAACGCATCTCGCCCATGACATCGATGGTTGTCGGTGGTGGCAGCAGCGGTGGCGTCGCTGCCTCGGTGATTGCCGGCGCAACGCCAACAAGCAGCGGCAGCAGCAATGTCGCCGGCAACTTTGATACGCAACGCAAGCACAACTTGAAGCTGAGTGCAATGATGCAGAGCATGGCTGATGTGACGACAACAACAACCACAACGGGTGCAGCAGCAGCAGCGGCCACAACAGCGACAGCAACAACAGCAACATCAACTGTGGCTGTTGCTGGTGCTGCTGCCTCTGGTTTTGTGGCAACGCCGTGCAAGCTCAAGAAACGCGGTTCGCCACTTAAGGAAGCCACGTTGACGGCACCCGACAACAAGCCAAAGATGCCCAAGCTCGAACAGCAACAACAGCAGCAACCAGCAACGGCAACCACAAGTGGCAGCAGCGTGAAAGCAACGCCTGCAAAGGTGGCACCAACAACAGCGACAGCAGCAACAGTTGGCGTCACACAACTGACACCCGGACATGCGACGCCCTTCGATGTGCTGCGCAAATCGCCGAGCTTCAATCTGAATATCACCGCACTCAACGAGGAGTTGGCACAAACTGTGCAGGAGACAACGCGCGTTCTCACCGATGCACTGCAGCCACCGACGACGCCAGCAACACCGCCAGCGAATGCTGCCACAGTAGGAGCACCAATTGCTGCTACACCAACAGCTGGCGTGGTTGCTGTCTCGCCCAAGTTAAGCACACCACCGCAAGCAATGGGCGTGACCAAGACAACACAACAGCAGCAACAGCAATCGATTGTTGGCAGTCCCTTCATGGAGACACGCAACGTGTTTGAGTTGAGCACCTCGAACGAGGGCAGCGGCTACAGTTCCGGTGAATCGAACAAGGACAACAAACTGGAGAAGCTGGAGAATGTGAAAATCTTGCTCGCCGGCACTGCGGGTCCCTTCGATCTCGATGCGGTAAAGTATGAGCAGAAACCAAGTTCGATAGCGGATAAGGTGCTCAAGGCCATTAGCCAGAAGAAGGAGGAGGTCGAGCAGAGCAAGAGCAAGAGTCAGGCGGACACCAGCAGCAGCAGCAACGCAGCAGAGAAAGAAACAGAGCCAGCAACACAACAACAGCAGCAGCAGCCGCAACCATCGCCACAAACATTGCCGCAAGCCGCCAACTTGAAGCAACTTGAGCTGAGCAGCTTGCTGAATCTGCAACTGATTAGCGAACCCCTCAAGATCCTGACGCCAGGTGTGTTGAGTGATCTCAATCATCGCACCAGCAGCAGCAACAGCCCCGAGACCAAGTCCATATTGGACGCCTCGCTGACGGCGAAGAACAGCGAACTCACCGAGACCATCCAGAAGCTCGAGTGCGCCATACAGCAGCGAAAAACACCCGTCGCCGGCCAATCGTTGGCCTCCTCAACAGCGGGCACTCCGCCGGTGACGGCGACGGCGCCGCAAAGTTTCTCCGACGAGTCGATGGACAGCACCGATTCGGAGCAGCGGCTGGTGATCGAGGATGTGATGGTCGAGGAGCCGAGCATTATCAGTGACCTGAAGAGTCCCATGTCCACCGCCTCCGACAGTCTGTCGGGCAGTGCGCCCGTCAAACTCGAGGCCACCGGCAGCAGCAAACAGCAGTTGAGCGGCGTTGCAGCACCGATTGCACTGAAGCCAATGCCACGTCTGCTTTCGCGGACGCCAACAGCCGGAGGAGGAGCAGCAGCAGCAGCTGCAACACCGCCTGGCACAATCTCACCGATCATGCCCATCTATGTGCCCATTGTGCTCCCCGAAATACCCGCCTCCGTGGTCGTTGCCCTGCGTCACAGTCCAAGCGCAGCCGGCGGCAGCAGCAGCGGAATTAGTAGCCCAGCATCGCCTAAGACGGAGCCAACGAAAGTGCCGCCATCACCTTTGGCTGTTGCTGATGTGGATGCGACGGCAGCCAGCAGCACAGCGCAGCAGCAACTGTTGCTGAAACCTTGCCCCGCACAGCTCAGTCCCATGCAACAAATGGATGCGAGTGTTGTGGCAGCTGGCGCAGAGCTGGCTAAAGGCAACTCGCTCTTCTCAACAACATCGTCGTCAGCGGCAGTTGCCTCGTCACCGTTGCCACGTCCATTTGTCCTCCAACCCGTGAAGGAGAAGGACATGCCCATGCATGTTTCTCCCGCTGCCAGCAGTCCGTTGATCAGCGATCCCAGCCACAACGAGGCGGCCATCAATCTGCTGTGCGAGGAGACAATTCCCGGTAGCCCGGCGCCCAACTACAGCACCAAGGACGAACCGATTGTTGCCTCCATCAGCAGTAGCAATGTTATTGCCGCAGCTATACCAACAACACCAGCTGCTGCCGTTGCTGTCAGTTCAGCCAGCTCAGTGCTCTCCATATCGGGCATCACTCCATTGACGCCGGAGCCAGCGCCGCGTTCACCACGCGCCACGCATGTGCAGCCAACGATTTCGGCTGCTGTTGCAACCGCTGCTCCGGCCGCAACCACTGCAGCAACAGCCACAGGCGCAGCAACAGCAGCCGCAAGTGTGCCGTCGCCGTCGCGCAGTTCACCGGAATCACCAGCGAGTCAGGATGACAGCAGCGAGGAGACCGGCAGCAGCAGCATGTTAAGCGCAGCCAAGAAATATGCCGAGAGCGTATTGGAGAGCAACACATCGCTGGCTGGCCGACGCAAGCGACCGCGCACCAAGGCTTCCGATGCGAATGCGTCGAATGCAACAGCCACCGCCTCCTCCTCCTCCGCGGCCGCTGGACAGTTGAGCAGCTGCGAGATGCAGAAGAGACGTCGACAGCATTTGAGCAACATGCGCAAAACAACAGCCACAACGGGTGAGTTTGCAAGTCTCCATAGAAGTAGATTCCTTTTAAGATGCATTTTAAAGAAGCTTCACTGTTGCTAAAACTGCAGTGGAAATTGTTCGATACAAATGTTTGACACCTCTCTAAGGAAAGAATTTTTAATATCCTACAAATATAAACTTCATTTTATATTACTTCAAACTGTGAAACTTCTCTATACAATCTCATCTTATCTCATTGCAATATGGAATTGTATTATTTATTACACTAAATTAATGATAATATTTGTGAAATTTCATTTATTCGGATAAAAACTTCTCTCAAAAAGAGATTTTAGTCTTAGATTCAGTATTTAATTAGTTTTCAAATACGAAACTTCTTTTTAGTTTCCATTTTGTATGTATATATTATGTAGAACGAATATATTAGGAAGTATAGAAATTGCTAACTTCTAACTTATCTTTTAAGTATATAATTTTCGATTCTGCATTCATTTGCCAAAAAATATACAATCCAATATATCTTATTTTCAACTTTTATACTTCAATGTTTAAGTTGGAATTGATTCAAATTTGGTTATAAAAAAAGAAATAAAAATGTCAATAGTGCGAGATCACTATACGTTAGCTTCCAAATATGAAATTCTTCTAAGTTAGTTTCCATATTTTAATAAGATATTATGCAGAAATCATCCTTTTTTATAAAGTGTCAAATTTGCCAAGTTCTAACTTCTCTATAGCGAAAGTAATTTTCGATTCCACAATAATTTGGCAAAAAAAATATAAATTTCTTATTTTTAGATGCTAGTTTTAGTTTGAATAAAATTCCATTATTGTAATTAAACAATTTGAAATTTGAATTGTTTTAAGAGAATTTGTTTCGAGTTTATGAAGTTTTCTAAAAATATTCATAGCAAATCCAATAATAGCTTATAATTTAGATTCATCATATTGGTATTCCATATCAATTCATTAATATAAAAGTAGTTTCTATTTTATTCAAGAATTGTTTTCTGAATTTAATTCAACATTACACCTATTCAGAAATACTATTAGAATACTTCTTTGCATTCCCCTCTACGATTTGTGCAAATTAAGCCCATATATGAGAATGCCATAAACTTTCCATATGAACCCATAAAAGTTCCATAAAGTTCGCATGTGAATTAATCATAATTAATGATAAATTTTTGTACAATTTGTTCGCAGCTGGTTCGGATACAGATGATAATTCGGATAACGTTGTGACGACACAACGACAAAGCGGACGTCAACAACTGTTGCCGCAAGCACAGCAGCAGCAACTGCAACAGCAGCAGCAACAACAACAGCAGCAGCAACAGCAGCAACAACTGCAACAGCAACAACAACAATTGCAACAGCAGCAACAAGTTGTGGTCACTGCCTCCGGAGTTCGTCCCTGTCCCTACAACTTCCTCGTCGAGTTGGGTAAGTATAAAGATACAAAATTGCAAAATGAAACTCTACTAAACTGTCTCTTTATTGTTGCAGATCCATCGCTTAGCGCTGAGCAGTGCATATTGATATTGCGTAAGCAGATTCAGGATTTGCGCAAGGCTTACAATTCGATTAAGGGCGAGTTGGCGGTGATCGATCGACGGCGCAAGAAGTTGCGAAGACGCGAACGCGAAAAGAAGCAGCATCAACAACTGCAGGGCGGGCAACAGGGCAAAGTGTGCACCTGAGGGCAGCATCAACAGCTGGAGGCGGAGGCGGAGGCAGAGGAGGACGAGCAGCAACAGGAGGCGCCAAGATTTCGATTACGTTTTCAAGTTCCCAAAACGCAATATCTACATCATATATAATCAACATGTACATAATATCAATATGTACACGATTCAAATGATAGCAGATCGTTGTTAATTTAGACATTTAAGTCGTTTCTATTCGATAACCATATTTACCTTTTCTTTTTTTTGTGTGTTTCTAATGTGAGAATAAGTGTAGGACTTAGTGTGGCCTACGAAATTGCAGTAATAAAAATACGAGTACACAATTACCAGAAACACTTTAATTGGAATTACTTTTGCACATATGATGGAGTATAGATTTTATTAAGAGACAGAGTAACCGCCCTCGAGATTGATGTGATGGCCATTGACAAAGCTGGATTTCTCGCTCAGCAGATAGCCAATGGCATCGGTCACTTCGTGCACCTCACAGAAACGATTCAGCGGTATGTGGGCCAACAGTGGACCGCTCTTCGATGGCTCTGACCAATTGTCGCGTCCCATGCGAGTCAGCACAACGGTTGGATTGACGGAATTCACACGAATGCGTCGCGGTCCCAACTCCAAGGCCAGCGACTTGGTGAGCGAGTCCACGGCCGCCTTGGTGGCACTGTAAGCCGTGTGGCCAGCAAAACTGCGAGATGCGGCTATCGAGGAGACGTTAACAATGGTGCTGCCATCGCGCAGTTTGGGCAACAACGCTTGGGTGACACTGAACACGGCCTTGATGTTGACATCAAAGTGACTGCAAGGATAGAGGAAATAAGTAAATGTTATAATATTACAGTACAGTGAATATCGACCAGCAAGAATTTGGCAAAACGATAACATTTCGGATAACATTGTTTAAGTTGAATTGTCTAATAGTCAAAAGATTAAAGCTAGTTCAAAGATAAAACAAAAACAAGCAAGAAAGCTACAGTTGAGTGTGTTAGACTGCGAGATACCCGCTACAAAATTCGAATAAAAGCAAAACAGTGCGGTAATATTCTTAATATATACATAATTAATATAATGCAAAAATACTAAAAATATACTATATATACCAAAATATACCAGATTGTCAGCCAAAGCTACTAAGACTAAGTAAGTTGGCGTTTTTCCCCATACAAAACGAATTTGTTGAATAACTTCTACACTTTTTATCTGATCGCAAATTTTGTGGAATCATAAAGACCTTTAGTTATTATTGTGGGGTCGGAGGTGCCTTCTTCTGTCTGTTACCCTTCCTCCTGTACCCTTCTAGCCTATATGCAATGGGTATAAAAAATGCATTTAAATATGAGAAATTAAAATCCGATCAAAACTATTTTATACTGATTGATTCAAATCAACTGCAAGTGTCTCAAGAATGTGGAAGCAACATTTTTCATTAAACCGGTTATAGTTTCTCTTATGTTGTATATATAGAAATTCTAGCCAACTTTATCGTATTATTATTTGTACACTTACGTATCGAAATCAGCTTCGCTCAGCTGCTCGAATGGTTTAATGATGGCCACACCGGCATTGTTAACCAAACCATCCAGCTGAGGCACCTGCTTCGATGACAATACCTTGTGCACATTCTCCCAATCGGACAGATCGAGCAGCAGCGGCTTAATGTGCTCCTTATCGAAGGCAACCAGCTCCTGCAGCTGCTGTTCGTTGCGTGCCACGGCGATCACAGTGGCGCCCACTTTGGCCAATTGCTGAACTAAGGCCTGACCAATACCAGCGCCGGCTCCGGTTACCAATATCACTTTATTGCTCAGATCGGCCCACATTATTATTATTAATGTATTGAACAGTAGCGGAAACTTTTCACAATTGAATCGTCTTAAAAGAAAGCAGTGGCAAGTGAACTGCGTCTATTGGCTGTGTGTTTACCATCGCATCTTATCATCATCGGACCTGATCCACAGTGAGCTTTCGTTTTGGATTAAGCTTTATCTCTAGGCTGCGCTCTCTCTCTCTCTCTCTCTCACTCACTTTTTCGCTCATCTGTTGTATTGACAGTAGGGCATTCAATGTCACGTCAATTAGAATTGTGCTCTCCCATTCGCTTTGTTGATAAGAAGCTGCTCTCTCCACACTTGCTCGCGATCCGCATTCCGATAATCTATAGCGGCTATCAGCAAAGCATAAATTTCATTATTAGCTCGGTCATGCAAACTTAGGCCAGATTTTTAGCTCTAAATATAACCTAACTGTTTGTATTCAATAAAATACATGTAAATTTGTAGCTCTCTAGAAATTGTAGTTCATCTATAAATATACATTTAAATAGAGCATTCGTGAGTGCTTTTTAAATTAAGATTTACTAAGGTCAATTAAGCAAAAGCTCAAAGTTTAATTTTATTTTTAGTATTTTCCGCAAAAATACTAATGATAGCTGAACAAACAAGTTCGTTTTATATATATAAATAAATATATTTTTATTGTAACTCTTTAATTTCAGTCCTCAGAATTAATAGCTTCGTTTTAATTATAATAAGTTATTTCTTTCATTAAGTATTTATATCATATTAAAAATATATATTTGCACATGTATTAATACAAATAATAATAAAAAGCTTTTTATTTAGCCACTAAAAGACAAGCAAGCACTAAAAGTCAAGCATATTCTACCAGGCCACCAGAGATAAGTAGCAAGTTGCCATGTAGAAAGTCATTAACAGCAGAAAGCAAAGAAACTAAAAAGCATTTGCTTGGGATCCACACACGATCCACAAGGCAAGTAAGGAAAGTAAGAATGGCCTGTACAAATACATATTCGAAATATTCTACCAGGCCAGCAGAAGTACGTAGTAAGTTGCCATACAGAAAGTCACTTGCTTAGGATCCACATACGTTCCACAATGTGGAACTGTGAGAGCTAAGCTCTCAGCAATTGTTATCCTGTTTGCAATTGCTGTTGTTGTTATTATTGCTTTTTTGTAGTTATTGTTGTTGTAATTATTGCATTTGTTGTACTCTTTGTTGTTGTTGGGCCCTCAACGTCACCATGAACTTCGAAAAAGTGTCATGCCAGCAGGTGAAATACCAGGCGAACATAAATCAGCAGCAAGCGGAAAAACTAAAAATCATTTGCATGTGGAGTGGCGCCATCTATGTGTCGTCGGCATTATGACAATTTCAATTGGTGCCCCTCAAAGTATGCACCACAAAATTATTTGGCTGCACATTGCTTAATTATACACCAATGATAAAAATGATTCTAGTTCGGCCATATTCTTGCACATTTTGATGGGACTGGTTGCATTCGATTCGTGGGAGCGAAATCTAATAATTCACATCAATAAAAAATAGGATCATCTAAAAATCCAGTTTCGGGGAAACGACAAAGACAAGAAATGTTCGAGATATACTCTATTTTCATTGTAATTTGGCTGTTTGCAGAGCAATTGTGCTTTATGCCAATCAGTTTATATGGATTAGAACCATTAGATTAGTCATTTAAATATTTAAGACGCGACTTATTTTCAAGCTTTAGCTATTTTTCTTTACTTACCATACTTACCTTGAAAACATTTAATACGAATTTTTAACGGTTATCCTGAAAACCTTTGACTGTCAATCGATATGCCTGGTTACCCCGATTCTTGAAAGGTATGTCTTTGTCAGATACTTAAGGATTTGGCAAGAATAACTGTGTTTTATGTTATCGATTTTTAAATTTCCAATTTAATTGAATTTTTGTTTAGCAACCAAAAGTTTAAATGGTTTCCCTAATCCTAGGGCTGTTTGGTAGCAATTTGCAAAATTGTGTGAGCGGACAGCTTGAGCATCGAAAGTTTTGCACCGAATTAAACTAATTGCTTGCACAACAAGTCAATTAAGCAATTATCCAATAGGTTCCACCATCTTACTATAAAAAGTAACAGCGACATGAGCAGAGCATAAGTTCAGTTTAGAATATGACAAAATTATTTTGGTTTCTACGCCGCGATCAGCCATTGGAGCTGTACTTTTACGCAGTGCCCCAACTCTGTCTGAGAACAATGGGATACTGGCCGAGTCCCAAGACACCAATGAAGAGGCCTTGGAGGGCGTACATTAACTTTATGGTGTTGGGTATTGGCGTTATGACCGAGCTACATGCTGGCGCCATGTTTGCGCGCTCCAATCAACTCTCATTGGCCATAGAGACCTTTTGTCCGGCCTACACATCATTTGTGACGCTGCTGAAAATGTTTCTTATGCTGCACTATCGACATGATCTTCACTATGTGGTCGATCAGCAGCGAGAACTGCTATTCGGCCATGAGATTGCTGCTGAAACACATGAGATTATACGAAAGAATTCTTTGATGGCGACTCGCTTCAATTTCTGGCCATTTTCCGCTGGCTTCAGCACCAGCAGCATGTACAATCTGAAGCCGTTGCTCTTGGCCTTGGTGCTCCATCTGCAGCGACGCAACGATGAGATTGTCTGGGGTTTACCCTTCAATCACACGTGAGTTGAGTGACTGTTAATGCATGACACTATATAATCCCTTTTTGTTGCAGCATGCCCAGCTTTTTGCTCAGCTGGCCTTATTTGCCGGTCATGTTCATCTTCTCGGCGTACACGGGCTACATAACCATCTTCATGTTTGGCGGCTGTGATGCCTTCTACTTTGAGTTCTGTGTGCATATTGGCACACTCTTCAAATCCTTGCAGGTGGACACACGTGCTCTGTTCAAGCCCTATGAGGGTGAGGTTTCTTATGCTCTTGCTACTGTCTTCTGGTTTCCCAACATGCTGGTGAACTTTCTGGCTTGCAAACTTCATGGCTTTAAAACTACCTTAAGGAAACACTCCGGCTTATTGTCGTCGTGACTCCTGTATTTTCTGATATACTATCTTTTCATTTTCCCGAGTTCCTGACTATTTGACTTTATTGCTTAATTAACTGCCTGTCTTTATGACTTTCTAAATTTATAGCTTCTTAACTGCTTATTTGGTAACTCTATATCTTCTTGACTTTTTGTCAACTTGCCTTCCTGACATTCTGTCCTTTTAATCTTCTAACTTTTTAATCACCTGTCTCCCTGATTTTCTGTAAGCTTGACATCTTGGCTATTGAACGCACTTCCCTTATTTCCTAATGATGTCTATGTCCTTTTTTCCTGTCTTTGGGCACCGCAATTACTGGCTTCCTAACATCACAAGATCCTCACTTACTGATTTCCTATATTTTGAACTCCCTTAAAACAACTTGTCAACCTGACTTTCTGATTTACTGTCTTCCTGACTACCTTATTCACTGTCTTCCTGAATTCTTTAAGCTCGTTCTGTTTTCCTGAAACTTCAATATCCCGATGTCCTGACTCTCTAACTTCGTTTATTCCCAATTTTCTCATTTGCAGGCTACTTCCTTACCATCTCCTGGCTTTTTGACTCTCTGACTTCATCATGTTCTTACTTTCCGTTATCCTAACTCACTAATGACGTGACTGCCTTTCTCTACAATAGATCTCTTGCAAATAGATGGAGTGCACGCTGCACGCTTTGAGGCTGCTTTGGTGGAACTGATCAAGCGACAGAATCGCATCATCGATTTGACGCACTTCTTTGGCGAACGCTACTGGATCATCACGCTGCTGCACTTTGTCTCCGCCAGCATGGTGATTGCGGTCAGCATCTTCAATCTGATGACCGTCGGTGGCAATGGTTTCGGCACTCTGCTCTACGTGAGCTACACGATTGCAGCGCTCAGCCAACTGCTCATCTATTGCTATGGCGGAACGCTGGTGGCCGAGAGCGTAAGTTGTTGCAGTCAATGCTTGTGAGCTTGCTTTTCCCTCTCCTTTGTGTTTCTTTTAGAGCATGGAACTGGCTGTGGTTATGGGCAGCTGTCCCTGGCATCGGTGTCTGCCCCGACATCGTCGTTATGTGCACATGTTTATACTGCGATCGCAACGTGCGCTCTCAATGTCCGTGCCCTTCTTTTCGCCCTCTTTGGTCACCTTTGGCGCAGTTTGTATCGAACAAAATTCATTTTCAAATTCGTTTTTAATGTCACGCTTTATGTTTTCTAGATACTCCAGACATCTGGTTCTATTATTGCGCTGGCAAAATCCTTTCAATGAATATCTTCATTTCAATTGTTGTCAAATAAATAAAGAGACTAAAGTAAATTAAGTTGTCTATACCATTAAGTCAGATGTCACAACAAACTTTAATATTTTCACTTCAATAACAAACTCCACAAAAGCATATTATCACAAATACTTTCGAAAATATAAATATAAAATACTCGCAAATACAAACAAAAAGCAAACGACATAAACGATGGTTAACGCGGAGGTTAAAACTCGTCAGCTTAGTGCTAAACAATTTGAGGTCCTCACCAACTGGTTGGAAACCAAGAAGATCAATTTGATGAATAGCCTGGAGGATGGCAACATTGATCTCAACGCCGTGGCGTCCTCGATGAAGCTGATTAACAAGAAATTCGCAACCACTTCGGTCTATACAGCACATAACAACTTTGCCTTGAAGTTAAAGAACTGGGATAACTTTAATTTGTTGGTGCTACGCAAAATGGGCGTAAGCGTCACACGCAAACAGCTGGAGGAGTTGGCCAAGAGTGAAGCTTATGCACTGTATAATTTGCTCTATCAAGTGATGTGTGCCGAACGCAGGGGATTCAAAATGTTTACTCCCCGACGTTCGGGGTCATTGAAACCCGACGACAATCAGGTCAAGGCATTCCGCAACGTGACACCGTCTCAAGCCATGAAGAAGCCGGAGCAATCGCCGAAGCAAACTCTGAAGCAAACACCGAAGCAAACTTCGAAGCAAACTCCGAAGCAAACACCGAAGCAAACTCCGAAGCAATCACCGAAGCAAACTCAAGGGCGTCCGAACCCAAAGACTTCTACATCTCCCATTCAGACTCAAGTGCGTAAGACTGCACAAGTTTTGGCCAGACAGACTCAAGTTCAGCCCAAGCCACCCTACAATAAAGTTAACAAACCAATTGCAAAGGAAAATGTTCGAAAGAAATTCGGTGATTCGACAACACAGACTGGGGCTTCAATGCAACAGCTTCAACGTAGTGTTACTTGGACAAAGAAGAGTTTTAAGGAAGCGGCTGTCGACTGTAAGATCTTCGATGCGAACATCATCATGCAGTTGGAGACTCGCATGGATCAGCTCAATGAGAAGATCGACGACATGATGGAACAGCAAGGCCAGTCAAGTTCTCGTAAGCAGGAGGCGTCCGAACAGGAGCTGCCAAGGAAGTCGGAACCAAACCAGCTCGAATTTCTTGATTTTCTGTTTGAGCCGCTCGAAATGCAGGAGGCGTCCAAACAGGAGCTGATAAGAGAGTCGGAACCAAACGAGCTCGAATTTCTTGAATCCCAGTTTGAGCCGCTCGAAATGGAGTCGGAGCCGGATCTAGTGTCATAGGCGAAACCTAACCTAAGAAGGAAGTTCAATCAAGGTAATTGTTTATTTTTTTTTTTTAAGTTTTATGACAGGCTTTCATTTATACATCATGACGTGGAACTAGTAGAATAAAGGAATATCGAATGTCATTCAAAAATTGTTGATTAATTTAATAATAACAATGTAGGAAACAGTAAAATTAGCTTTTCCTATCTAAATTTTGCAGTTGAGTTTCAAACGAAAAAAATTGAAATTCTTAAATGTATTTAAATTTTGACAATCTGGTATATTTGAACCCTTGTAGTATATTTAAATATACCAAGTATGGCCTTTGGTATATTTCAGTATATTTGTTTTATATTAATTATTTTTCGAATATACAAAACAAATACTATTTATGATATATTAATTTTTTATACTTAACAAAATATATCAAAAGTCATATTTAGTATATGAAGGTATAAAGGTAAAAATATACCAGATTGTCTTTCTTACTTGTTTTATATTGAACAAAATACTTGATAGCCCAATTTGGCATTTAAGAACATGTAGAAATTCACAAATTCTTCTCAAATTGGAAAATTAAATTTGGAAAGAAAAAATTAAAATTTTTAAATTTAAAATTGAAATTCTTTTTGTCACTTTCCCCTCTTCTGCTTACCTATTTCTCTTTTTATCTTGTCCCTTTTGTGTCTCCCTTTCATATTAATTTTGAATAGTAATAAAAGTTAAATTTTTAAATTATAAATTGAAATTCTTTCTCTCTCCTTCCCTTTGCTGCTTACCACATGCTCTCTTTATCTTACTCCTTTTGTCACTCTCTTTCGTATTCGTTACATTCGCAACTAAATGAAAGGCTTAATAACACGCAAGTTATTTGAGTAACTTTGAGTATCTTTAGCTTTTCAATTCGACTGCGTTTGCCACGCAATCAAACACAAAGCACTGCAAAGTTAGTTCGACTGACTTCCTTTGTGGCACATTCATGCAGAGCGCGGTGCCATGGACAAACCGACTTTCTGGGAGCGACACGAGGCGAAGTTCTACACATTCGGCCACTTCTATGCGAACATCTATGGCCAGGTGATGATCGACTACATGCCGCACGAGCCGTTGAAGGGTCCCCTGAAAATGCTGCTGCTCATTTACAGTCACGCCTTCAGCCTGACGCTGATCGTGGTGGTTCCTCTGTACTTTGGCTACAACTATCGCCTGCTGATGGCGGCTGTGGACAGTCGGATGCAGCTGGTGTTGTACGTTGGCTTTGCCAACACACTGATCAAGTACATCACGTGTGTGTTGACCTACATGGCCAACACATTCCACTTCAAGGGCATCAACAATGGCAGCACCATGAAGCGAGCTCACCTCGAGCACGACATCGTCGAGAGTTATCGTGGTCCTCGTTGGCCGAAGCGACGTTTCGAGATCTTTATGTACTACAAATTCACGCTGATCAACACGATGATGATCATACAGGTGTGCGGGATTTTTGCCAGCGCTGGCCACGTCCCAGATAATGATACGGATGCGAAGGCATCGAGTCGCTTGCGTCAGCAATTTGCCATCTATTCGTTTATACTGTGGAACTACACGGAACACATGGCCGACTATTTCTTCTGGGTGAACAGCAGTGTGTTGAAATATCTTCGACTCTTGCAGCAACAGTTGCAGCAAGTCCTCCGCCAAGTGCGACATGTGCAACGAACACGACATCGCGGCATGTTCATGGTCAACTGTGGGCGCCTCTGCGATCGCTTGGCGATGTTGCGACAGCGTTTCATCGATATCCATCAGCTGTATGTGGAGAGCTTTCGCATCCATCAGCTGCAGCTGTTGGGACTAACACTCACAACGCTGATCAACAATCTGACCAATTTCTTTACCATCTTCAATCTGGTATCATCGCATTCGCTGGCAAATGCTTCGTATCCGGTGTTGATCAGTGCTGTCTATGCGCTCACCTATTATCTGGATACGTACATTGTGACGCTGGTCAACGAGCAGATCAAACAGGAAATGGAGAATCTCTCTTTGGTCATTGGTCAATTTAGCGGATATCCCTCACTACAGCCGCCCAGCTTGGATCAAGAGGTAATCCTCATGTTTATTTTATATATATTTATTTCACTTTTACTTTACTTTACTTTTCTGTGCAGCTGGAGCAGTTTTCACTGCAGATATTGCAGCATAAGCCGCCTATGTTGTGCGGCCTTTTGTATCTGGATCGTCGGATCATTTATCTCATCGCGGTCACAGCTTTCTCCTACTTCATTACGCTCGTGCAGTTCGATATGTATCTGGCCAACACGCAACGCCATTCACGCTAGTTTTGTGGACTCAATATCAATGTCAATCAAATCAGCAGCCAATTTCACTAATTGTTGACACCCATGTTCAGTTGATTTCATTCCGAACACACAATACAATATGATTTTATTACCACAGTGAAAGAGCTCTCGACCTGCAGCAGGCTACCGTGCGTATATGCAATTTAGTGGTAAAAATGTAATCTATGCTTTCATAGTAATGATAATAATAATACGAAAATTAAATAATTATATTAAACTACATTCAAAATCAATGTAATCTATGCTTTCATAGTAATGATAATAATAATACGAAAATTAAATAATTATATTAAACTACATTCAAATTATAAAATATAATCCAACTGAATAACAAACTCATAAAAGTCTACAAATTTCATTCAAACGAAAAGCTTATCCTTCATTTGATTACGTTGCGTATACTTAATATTTGTTATTTGAGCAGAGAGTAGAAAAACGTATGTTCATACTTTGCATGCAAATAAATATAGAATGTTATAAAAAGCAAAATAAATGAAATGAATTAAGTTAAAGAATTTTCTAAAAAAAAAATCAGCGTATACGTAATATTTGAGGTCGAGCAATAAATTGCAAAATAAATTAATGTTAGCATATTTTTTGGGTGAACGAATGTGTAATAAATATAAATAGAATTCGAAGAATTCATGTATGTTCCTAAACATTTTAGAAAACAAAATTGTATAATAAATATGAATATTTTTTAGAAAAAAAATTTAATTGGATTACTACGATGAATTTCCTATGTACTTACATCATAAATTATTTACAAATGCAAATGACACACACACAAAATGTTTACGTATCGAATTTCATGTTTATTACGAATATCGCATGGTTTTTTTTATGTTTTTTTTTTGCATTTTTAAGTTTTGTCTTTTTTGTTGTTGATGAACTATTAAATGATAAATAATACAGGATTGATTCACAAAATGTTTTTTTGTTTCTTTTTGTTGTTTTTGTTATAATTAATTTCGAATACACAGCAATGTTTGTGTGTGTGTGTGTTAGTCTGTGTCTGTATGTATGTATGTACATAAGTGCTAGCGTATGTGTGTGTGTGTGTTCGTGTTGTTGTATGCAACTCTAGGCCACGACCGCGAATTACATTAGAGAGAGAGAGAGAGAGAGAGAGATGCGCAGCACTTAAAAGAAATTCTCTTCTTAAGGTTGATTGCTGATTTGTGTTTTGCCGAGCGTTAGCATATCACGCAATGCTATTAGCTATTATTGTTGAGTATTATTGGAATAGTTCAGCAGCTGCACACGGGCAACAATTACATACAAATACAAATGCACGTTGCACGTTCTCTCACATGCAATATGTATTAACATACTCTCTATGTATGTATGTATGTGTGTATATCGTATATGCTAGTATACCTAATTAATCGTATATAACTTTATCAGATCAATAAACTTAAATCGTAGAGAAGTTGATTTTTTTTAAATTTCGAGCAATCAATCAATTCAATTAATGTACGCCAGGGCTGCACAACATACATATGTAGCTATCGATTATCGATTAGCGTTCAGCCGATCATCGATATAGCTCAATAGCAGCGCTGGTTTGAAAACAATTTTATCTTTTTCTTTTCGCTGACTTTATGTGTGAGTGTGTATGTGCGCATGTGTGTGTGTGTGGGTAACTTAAATTATTTAAACTGTTAGTAAGTAATCTTAAAGCACTTATTCGCCAAAGGACAACAAATCGTTTAACTTTAAAAGGCAATCGAATAAGTTGTACTTAGGTACATACGTTCTCCTTTCTATAATTTCTTTGCTTTTTTCTTTTTCTTTTTTTTTTGTCTCTATCGTTAACAATAACAAACATATCGTGTGGTTTTTTTTTTTTATCCATTCTTTATGTGTGATGTATACCATTTGTTGTTATTAATATTAGTATTATTATTATTGTTATAATTGTATTGTATTTAATAAATTATCAATTTTTGGGGATGGGGGTAGGGAAGGGGAGGGGGTGTGAGTCAAGCAGTGATCAGTTGCACGAGCTCCAAAAACTCGCATCTCGTCGTAATCACAGCCCGCAACTGTTTGATATTGACCACATCTATGTGTGTGTGTGTGTGTGTGTGAGTGTGTGTTATGTATGCATTATTTATATAAACAATGTATGCTTGTAAGTATGTATATCGATAATCGTAGTACTTAGGTATATAAATTTATGCATATTATTATTATTATTATTAATTTCTTCTTCTTCATCTTCCGCTTCTTTTTGCATACCAACAACAAGAATAACTGATAAAGGCACCATTTTGATGAAATGCTTCCACATAATGTGTGTAAAACGATTTTCTGAATGATGTAGCACGAAATCGTTTATAACAATGGATCGTTTTTAAATGCCTCTCAGTATATATGTATATATATGTATATGTATTAGCAATCGCAAAATCACATACATACTATGTATATGAATATATATATATATATATATATATACATACACATATGTACGCTCTCTGTATGCGCGCGTGTGTGTGTGTGTGTGTACATCATTATTCATTATTCATTTTTATTCAGTTTTGGGTTTTCTTCTTCTTTTAGGTAAATTCTTGCATACATGTTTCTAAGGCTACATCAAAAATTGTCTTTAGTTTTTGTTTTTTTTTTTCATTTCTTTTCTTTTCATTTTTTTCGGTTTCTTTTGTTATTACAAATAGGTCTTCGGATGATTAAGCATGTGTGTGTGAATGTGTGTGTGAATGTGTGTGTGTGTAAGTTATGAATATACTCGTAAATGCTTTAATTAATTGCATTTAAGGCTTTGGAACAGTTTACCTTTTACTTTATGGAATTCTCAAATCCAAAATGAACTGCACTGTGATGTTCTATGTATATAAGTTAGTACTATATATATACTATATACGATATATGTATATGTATAGTGTGTAGTTAGTTTTATAAATGATACATTAGTTAGTAAATTAATAAAGTTTTCCATTTTTTCACGTATTTTCTCATATTTATTATCATCTATTTGCTATTTGAACATCGTCGTCCACTCTCCAAGTTTTTGCTCTATTCAATAATGTTTAAATTTCTTCATTTTCATTTTCATTTTTTTTTTTTTTTTGTTATGTACTTTAAATTGCTTTCCGTTTGATTTTGTTTACACAGAGGCGTGAGGTACTTCACTAATAAGATAATGCAATGGCGCAAGGCGGAATATATATATATCGATATATACGTATATATATATATTTGTTTTTTATTTGATCGAAACTATGGGCAGTAGATGAAAGCGATTTGGCTACTAGTACTAGTATGTAGGTTTTCTTTTTTCTTGTATATATAGTATATATAGAGCTAGATAGATAAAACTCCCCATCCTGCAAGTGTGGGGTAAATACTAGAATGGAAAACTGTCGCTAGCATGACTGGACAATGGGCAGTTTAAGGTCTTATGGGTGAACGTATACTTATCTATACAAAAAAAAAACCTAAAAAAAAAAAATGTAATTAACGACGACCAGCTTAATACAATATCATAAGTTCCATATACGATACGATCGTTATTTGGATTCAAAAATGGGCTCAGGTTTATCATCATCATCATTATCATCATCGTCATCTTCATCACATAAGAGACTTTTTCTACTATACATATATTAACTATATAATATATACCTATTATATCGCCCTTTAGCATCCCCAATTTTCGCAGTCGTGGCTCTTTCGATACACTCTCTATTATAATTACTCGTATATATATTTATAAAAAAAAAAACACACATTTCTTATATGGGACATCTTTTGTTGTTGTTGTTGTTGTTGTGGTATATGGTGAACACACATTTGAATTTACAAAATTATTTGCATTTTTTTTTTCCTATCTTTTCATTTCTTTAAGTTTTCTTTTTTGTTTCGCAGTTAAACATTATCCTTTTTAAAGGCGTGTCTATCGTATATATTTATATAAGTGAGAAGAGAATCGAGAGTAAAAAGTGTTTACGCATTTTGATGAAATATATGTTTTGTTTTTTTTTTTTTTTTTTTTTTTTTTTTTTTTTTTTTTTTTTTGTTTGTTTATTTTTTTTACATTTACTGCTTTTTCTTTTGTTTAGATTTAAATTAATATAATTCGCTTAGGTTTTTGTGTTTATTAAATACAACAATGTGAAAGAAATGAATTTTGCATGCAACAATTGTTCAATTGTTCTCATCAATTGTCTGCACGTACAATTTATACTGTTTATAAGCGCGGGCGGGGCGGGGCGGGGTTTCAAAGAGAGTTCATAATTTACAAAATAGTATGTGTGTATTTATAAGTAGTATATATTCATATTACAAATTAAAGGACTGAGACAAAATAATATATAATTAATGGGCACACGAAACGAAAAAACCAAAAAAAAATATATATAGTATTTATATGTATGTATATAAAGTAGAATAATATTAATAAACTTTGAATTTTACTAAATTTTCTTTAGAACAAAAAGAGTTGGAGGAATAAAAAAAATAATAATAATAATAAAGTATAGTTAGCAGTTATGTGCGTTGTCTACAATTCATAAATTTGTTTTCGTTTTCGTTTTGTATTTGCTTTTTTTTATTTTTGTTGGTTTTTCCTTTTTTGTTGAACATTAGCTAATTGTTTGCTGTCGATATATATATATGTATATATATTATATAAAAAAAATTGTAAATACCTTCTGTTGGGGGCATTTGAGTTTTGTTTTTTTTTTCTTTTTGTTGTTGTTGCATATTCTCTTTGTAAAATTAAACCGTATCGGTGTGTGTGTATATATACTATATATGTATATGTTGTATTGATCGTAATATGCTTATGTATGTGTGTGTGTGTATGTATTTTCTTTTTATTTGTTATGTTTTGTTTTGTTTTGTTTTTTTCTTCACGACGCTTCTTCTTCCACAATCTTGTTAAGTAGTAAAATGACTTTTTGCATTGAAAGAAAGTTTTTCTTCTTCTTCTTATTGTTTTCCCCATCTCTGTGTTTCTTATTTCTCTTGCTCGTTGCTGACGCTTTTACTGTTAGTTATAGGCTACATGGGAGTTGTGTCTGTGTGTGTGTGTGTTTGTGTACATATTCATGTCATGTGTGTGTGTGTTGCATTAGGCAAAGGCGCGCGCGTGGGGGAAAAAAATACAATACATCTAACAACAAATGCACCAACTTATCGTCGTCGTCGTCGTCTTCATTTTCAACATCGTCTTCGTCTTCATCTTCGTCATCGTGTGTCAACTTTCAATTGCTATCATTAACGTAGTATATGTATATTTGACGCTAGTCGCACTTAAAGACTTTTACATATACATGTATCCTAACATAATAATAATAATAATATGCGATCATTATCATTATTAGCGTCAACATAACTCTAACTTCTCGCTATAACTCTCGTATTAACATCAACATAAACAAACAACACTAACGTTCTCCTCCTCCTCCTCCTTCTCCTTCTTCTTCGACTTCTCCTCTTCCTTGACTCGCATTCTGCATTCGATTTTCTGCCTTAGATCTTATGTATTAATATGCAATCAGTGTTTTTTTTTTTGTGTTTTCTTCTTTTTTTTTTGTTTTTGTTTTTGTTTGTATATCAATTTTGTTCTAACTAAAACTAAACAGCCGCCGCTGCAGTTCAAAAACAGCTTTGTCCACACAACAAGCGACAAACCAGAGACAATTTGTAAGAATCTAGAATCCTTCTTCAAGTTTTTTTTTTGGGGGGGGGGAGAGGAAATTCTAAATCTGGATTCTTAACTATATATATGTATATATAGTATTTATATATATAATATATAACCATCTAATCATTAACAACATCTAGTTGGCTGCTCTTGTTCTGGTTTGTTCTTGTTGCTTTTGGTTTCTTTAAATTGGTTGTTGTTGCGGTTGTTATTGTTGTCGTCATCGTCGTGGTTGTTGTTGCTGTTGCTGTTGTTGCTGTGGTGCATCAGTGCGACTGATTTGTTGATGATGTTGTTGCTTGTGTGTTGGTTGTTCTCGAGACAGGTCGACAACGTACTCGAGGCGGCAGTGTCCATGTTGTTGTGGCTGTTGGTCATAGAGATTCCTTCGATGGTACCCAAATGGTTGGTCCCGACTGCGACCAAATCATTGACTTCACTTTGCTATAGATTTCCTCAATCGTATCGCCTTGTACAACGCCTGCAATTCAATTATGAATTAAGCCATCATTTAGTATATCAATTTTGTTGTGATTTACCCGTGAAGTATTCGCCAAATTCTTGCTCCATTTTAATAGCACGCTCGTATGTCTTCTTTGCCTGCTCCTCGGTCATGCGACGATTCATTTCCCTGTAGCAAAAGTTAAGCCGGAATTATAAATTGAACTTCTTCTTCTTCTTTACTATTGAACTTACATGACAGAGTCCACGGACTTGGGCTTGATGAAGACGGCAACGGGATAAAGTTGCGCCACTTGGAGACGCTTAATTGCATTGCCCGATACATCCAGTATGCAGTGCTTGCCACGCTCGGCAACTTCGCGCACACTGGCCACCGATGTGCCATACAAATTGTCATTGTATTGGCCAGCCTCGATGAACAAATGATTCTGTATATCACGCTCCATCTGTTCGCGCGACGACACAAAATGATAGTCCCGTCCATCGACCTCATATTCGCGTTTCGGTCTCGTAGTATCTGTTGGCATTAAATGTAGATTAATGTGGATCTATTTAGTATACCGTACTTTCAATACTTACGTGGCACACAGGAGCCAAACTTGTCCGGGTATTCAGATATTAAATCATCGTTAATGCGATCCTTCAGGGGTCCCAATATGATGACGGGACGTGTGTAGTTGATGGACAAACGCTGCACGGCCTCATAGGACAGCACGTTCTCCTCAGAAGCTGTAAGCATAGTAGGCAATGGTATTAGGTTTTGTGCGGGTGCAAAATCATAACGAACCAAATGTACAGAATGAGTGGAGAGAGGGTCTTTCGAGGGGGGAACGGGGGTTGGGTAGATGGGCAAGGGTTGGGTTCGAAATTATATAGATTTCTTATTTTCCAGATATATAAAAGGTAAAATACGGTTATAGATTTATCAATTTCGTATTCGCATATGCATAAGAAACAGAAAGAAAGTGAGCTAGATAAAACAAAAAAACATAATAGAGAGTGTAAGAGAAAGAGAGAAGAGAGCGAGAGACAGCGCAAAAGGGAAAAAGGGGGAAATGTTTCTTTTTTTTTTCATTTTTCATTTGTCATTTGTCATTTTTTTCTGGTATCCTCAAGCATTTAAAAAATTGGTTTACGATGGCTCTCAGCTTCACAAAATCATTAGCTAAAGGTTCAAAAAAGTTAAACAGGTAGAGCTAAGTTTAAGATTTAGTGTGTAACGAGCATAAAGCTTGCAAAAAAAATATTGCAAGAAAGAAAGAAAGTTGTGAGCTACATTAAGTATACGTCAATTCGAGGATACGGCAAAATGAAAAGAAATAATCTTAAAAAATGGAAATTGAAGCAAAAAATGAAAAAATAGACGTGGAGGAAGCGGGTTTAGGGTTGAGGTTCAAAAAGGAGGCGGGGCTGGGGGCAGGGAGCAGGGTTGTTTTGGTGGTTAAGAAACAGCAAAAATTAACTGCCATTTGAATAATAATATTTGTAATCATAATCATAAGACTAAGTCATAAATTCATAAATCATAATTCATAATTCGTAATAATTCGTAATTCAAAATCAGTATCAATATTTGTATCATATAGATTAAGATTTCTAGATTGAAATGAAATCGTTTTGTATTACATACATATATACATAATGGTCGATTCGATATTCGATATATTATACTTTGTATCATATTCAAAGTTACAGCCAAAATAATTGTGCTATGTTCTAGACGAGCGAGCAACAAATACACGAAATTACAATCACCAAAACTTAACTACAATTACATATGTATGTAGGTGTGTGTGTGTGTGTGAGTGTGTGTTGGTTGACTAACTAATTAACTAACTAATTGTTGCATACACATTACCAAAATCATTATCAAATACTTAATAAGAATAAAACAAAAACCCAACAACACAACAAATAATAAATGGAAATCAATGTGTGTATGTGTGTGTGTGTGTGTGTGTGTTTGATAAATTAGTAGAAAGTTGAAAGTACAGAGACCAAACAGACCAACAAAATGTGACAAGAAATGATGAACGATATGATCTCAAGTTTAGTTTCTTTTTAATCATATTTATATATGTATATTACTTAAATAACTAGACTATACATTTATGTGGTACATTATATCGTATATATAGAAGCCTAAAAGGGGGGGTTGGTGGTTGGTGGTTGTGGTTGGTGTGTGGTTACTAAACGGGGAATTCGGTAATCGGTTTCGGTTGCGGTTGCGGTGTCGATTCGATTTTTGTTTGTGGTTTGAAATTATAGTTTACTCACTCTGTAACAGCATTTGCAATTCATGTTAAGATACAACTATTTCGATTAGTGAATCAAAAAGAAATGATGCCAATGGGGAGAGGGTTAAATACGGAAACCAACATAAATGAATAAACTATGTTTTCGATGAAATTCTTTTCTTCTTTTGTGACACAACCGTCTGTAATAATTGTGGAACAACACTTGGTCAAAATCAAACAACACTTTTATTCATCTTCATTTTTGCTTTTGTTTTTTTTTTTGAAAATCAAGATATATATTCATCATACATCGGTATCAATTATTAACACTAACGATAGTCGTTCGTTTCGCATCCCTGTTTTTTGTTTATCCTTATATAACTATTACGAGTACATAGAAGTAATTAAAATTAAAGAGGGATTTCTTTCTTTCGGTATTTTTTTTTGGTTTCCTCTTGTGTGTGTGTGTGGGAGAGACAGAGAGAGCATTAAGTTGATCGATTCCGATAAATGAGAGCGTGAGAGAAATGTGCGTGCAAAATGGTACGATATCGATAACGATTAATGACAATAACAATACATCTAATTCGGTGTTGAAAAAGGCTTTCGACTGGATTTACGTATTCATTTTGTTTTGTTTTTTTTGTCGGTTTTTCATTTGCATTGCTACAGGAAAATTTGCAATTAATGAATAAAAGTGGGCAGATCAAAGCACAGCACGAAACTAAGCAATTGTCAATCAGAGAAAGACAAAAAAAAAGAAAAATGGCAAAATATGACAAAGAAAAACGATTGGAAAATATACAAGAGAAGAAGAATCAGGCAAATTAACGCACTGCAATAACTAAAACTAAACTCTACAAGTTAACGGGAAAGATTGAGACTGTGTCTCTGTGTCTAAGCTACGGAATAAGAAAACTACAAAACTCTATTTGAGGAAGATCTTTTTATTTAATACACTGCCTAACATAGTAAACGAAACACACTGATAACTAACTGTTTTTTATACGAAAATATCGTTAGTATTTCAAAAAGAAAAAAAAAAAATATATTACTAACTGCAAGTATAAGACTCCGAAGGTAGTAAGAATTAGGTTAGTAACTAAATGTGTGATTATTACAAAATTTATATCGCTGAAAAGTATTTTTATTTATAATTGTGGAATACCCTTTTTGCATAAATTATGAAAATGCTCTGCTAATACTTTTGTTAAGAATGAGGCTAATCGAAAGTTATGAAAACAAAAAGAAAAACACAATAGAGATCTATTAAGAGGAGCATGAGTGATTAAGCCTGAGAGCAAGAGAGAGAGCATGACACTTGGGTTAAGAGCGATAGAAAGTGTGTGAGAGAGAGAGAGAGAGAGAGACAGTTTGAGAGCGAGAGAAATAGGAAATACTAAACTAACTAAAATGAAAATTGCTTGCACTTTCGTTTTGTTTGATAACAAAAATTTGTTTGAAACCAAAAAGAAGAGAGTATATAGAAAAAAAACTGAACAAAAATATATATTCTTGATATTGTTTTTGATTGATAACCTATATAGTTTTGATAATAAACGTAAGCTTTTTTTTTATTAATTTATTTGTAATATTTAAGGGCCTTTTATAGCTGTTTGTTGCATTTATATGTTTTTTATTTTTGGTTTGGATCTTTTTTTTGTTTGTTTAATTGTTGGCTTAGTTGCTCGACTTACGATAGTCAGCATCATTATTCTCCAAGTAGATTAATGTTATCTGCTCCATATCGGGTAATTCCACTCTGTAGATTATCTCGCCTGTGCGCAATGCGTTATCATACATACGATATATATCGAATAGAGGTTGGTCGATTGGTTGAGATTAGTTGATTTGGTTGGTTGGTTGGTTGATTGGTTATATGATGTTGTATACGGAGGAGATAGTTGATCAATTTTGTGATTGTTGTCGCAGTAGTATGAACGAGCGCATGGTGATAACATATATACACACATATATATATATATATAGTTCGATATATATAGATATATATTTATATAGAAAAGTATATGATATATGGTGGTATAAGGGTTTAATGGCATGAATGTGGAAAAAAGGCAGAAAAACAAAACAAGAATATATATATGTATATAGAACATTAGATTATCAATATCGACAAGATTTCATAGATATTATTAAGGGTATTTGTTGTTGGTATTTGTGTTGTATTTTTGTTGTTGTAGTTTTTTTTTCGTTTTTAATTACAATATATAAATAGATATAGATATAGTATAGTATATAGTAAATAAAATTATCAAACGTAACGAAATTATAACAATGTCGTATCGATTAACACACAGAGTTGTTGTTTTTTGTTGGAGTATTAGAGTTTCAAAAGTAGTAGAGTAGTAGTAGGAGTAGTAGAGTGATGATAGAAGTAGTAGTAGTAGTAGTAGTAGTAGAGTCGAATAATAGCAGGAGGCAGCAGAAAATATATGAAGCAGTTTATATATTTTTGTACATATTATGTATATAGATATATTTATATATATTTCGACAAATATATATTATTTGTTGTTGAACGAAAAATACAAAAGAGTTCACACACAAAGAGGTTTAGTCAAAACGGAAATCATTTATTAAAGAAAAAAGAAAGAAAAAGATAAACACAATTAATCATCGTTATAGTTTATTAATACCCTGCAATATTTAAGACAATCTGTGGTGTGTGTTTGTGTGAGTGTGTGTGTATTTAGAGAGTGTAGTAAATGTGTAGGATACGTGTTCGTTTTCGTGTACGTGTTCGTCATTGGTGAGAGGAGATTTTCTTCTTCTATTATGAATTATTATTCAACTTATCGATAGTATACCGATTATTCTTGCCGATAGTTGAGCAGACAATTCACGTTTAGAATGTGAATATTTACAGGGCGCAAAGTGCTAGTCTTAAGAATTGATTCAATTGAGATTTACTTTAATGTAAATATGCTAAACAAAAACTAAATGCAAGTATTGTAAAAAACCAAAAAAAAGTCAAAAGGACTACACGGAAAATCTAAAATGAAATCACCCCCTTCAAGTCATGTGGAGTTCTTGTCTTGGATTTTGCAAATTGAGTTGAGAGAGACCTGAGACAAGTGTAAATGTAAGCACTTAATAAGTATACACTTACTTATTAATTAACTTAAATTAACACAACACAATAACTGACGAATATAGCACACAGAAATGTAATTATATACAGTTATTCAGATGTATGTACATATATATAAAGTTGATCTATATAATGTAATCAAATGCCTAGATGAAAGATTAAATTTCAACTCTGAATATATATTTAAAATGAAATTAAATGAACTATCGAACGTGTTCGATAAAATTGTGTTTTAATCGGAACGATAGTAAAACTGACTAATACGATTTTCAAAACAGCAATTATAAAATCCTGTCTTTAGGTTGATAAATGTAAATCTTTTTAAAGTGACAACATTATTGTTAATCGTTGAATTTCTGATACTTTGTATTATAATCAAACTACATTCAAAATTTAAAGAAAACCATTATCTACATTTATCGATAGTTATACGATAGTAATTCAATCGGTAAGCGGACAAATGTGTATCGCAGTCTCATTAACTTTAGTAGTATTCTATTGCAATCAATATGAATTGTTCTACTTGAGCAATTACGTAAAGATATCGTATAATAAGTGGATATTATTTTAGTAGAATATTCAATTTAAACGAGGACAAAAATATGAAGAAATTTTCAAGACATACACAATCGTATGTAAGTATGTAAATGTATGCGGTTGCATACATCAACAGAGTACGAGAAGAGTAAGAGTTATACACAATCCTAAACGAAACAAATGAAATCAAATAATAATAATAATCATAGTATGCAGTTAGAGAAACTAGTAGTTACATGTAGGAATAATAATAATAATAATCATATTTTATATTTGGTATTTGGTATCGATACTAACTATGTATAGATTACGTTAGTATGTACATATGTATTTATGTATAAGAGATGTACATACGAAAGACTCTTTCAATCGCATATGTACACACATACATAGACATAGAATGTATGTATGTATGTATATTTACTTAAATACATACACTTATAGCAGTGTAGATCAGAAATGTAGTTTAAGGTATAAATAGGAAATGTTCAACTAAATCGAAATAAAATAAAGAACAAATATTAATATGTACTTAATAACTAATTTATATGACTTATGCAATTGTTTATGTTCTTTATGTATATATGTATGTATGTATGTTTTGTTTAATTGGACACGAACGAAAACACAAGAAAATGGAAGAGAAATCGTGGAATGAGCTGGGTGAAAAAGGTATTCTTGATTGATAAAGTGTGTTCTCTAATGTTTGATACGATCGACAACTAATAGTGAATACTTTAATATGTAAGTGTGTGTGTGTGAGTGAGTGAGTGTGTGTGTGTGTTAAACAATAAATACAAATACACAAATATATGATTGATCTTGTGTGAGTGTCGAATTAGTTTGATTCAATTTCCTTTTGTAGTTTATAATACTTTGTGTAAATATCTTTATTAATATATATACTATAAATATGTGTAGGTGTAGGTGTAAGTGTGTAAGTGTGTGTGTGTGTGTGGTAGTGTGTGTGTGTGTGTTTAAGTTTAAGCTTCAGGTTTATAGTCAAGTACATACCTCCTTCAGCGTTGGCATCGTCTTGTGTGTAGCAAAGCATAAAAGCTGGAAAAATGAAGAGAAAACGGAAACGAAAAAAAAGAGAATCGAAAAAGATATATGTTTTGGTCAGTTTAAAACAGAATAGCGGTAAAAATCGATAGATCGATAGTAGTAGTAGAAATAGTAGTAGTCATAAATAGTAGTATTTATAGTAGTAGTAATGTATATAGAATATGGCAGCTAAACACATACACAATAACAATATTATGCATGTGATATATATTGTACTATATGTATGTTTTCTTTTGTTGTTGTATTGATGATTCTTTAGCCATACGGTTTACACTTAGCAACAGGGGGAAGGGGTAAAAGCCTTAAAATATATGTATGTAGTTGTAGCTGATCCTTGGCCGACAAAACACATAAATGAGATTTGTGTTTCAACTGTGAAGCGAACGCTGAAGCAGCACGACGATTCTCTAAATTCATTTCTTACATCCACACTAATTTTACATAAATAATTAAATGAATGTTAAATGCATGTGTGTGTGTATATGTGTGTGTTAGTGTTTAAATAATGTGCCATGTGTATATGTGTATATAGTATGCAGTATGCAGTATGCAGATGTAGAATGTAGATCCGATATCCCAGTAAATAAACACTCAAGACCATAAACCAGATGTGCATATACCTTTTTCTTTACGTGGTATATAGACAATGAATCAACATGTATCCACACTATATATAAATATATATATATTAAACATACACACACTAAGCGGTACATACATACATCTGTATATACCCACAGTTTCACAAATATACATATTTATAATTAACAAAAGACAAACGTATAACACAATAATAATAATGTCGAAAGTCCGACATTTGCATAAACTTGCAGCAGCTTTACTCTAGGATTTGTTAGATACTGTATTTTGTTAATAATTGATACTTAGGATGTTTTTTTCCTTTTCTACCTATGTTTAAGAAATATTAGAATTTTTGTGGGGTTTACAATTATTCAAAATACTATAATACAATATATACTAACAACATAATATAATAGTGACATTTTTAAAGTTCAACTTTGGTTTAGAATAAACAACTTCTCTAATTTTCAAAATGTTAAAGTGTGGAGTGTCCTAATAAGTAGTTTCAATTCTATGGTAATAATGATTTATTGAAGTTAAAAAATACCAAAACATTGATTTGGTATAAAAGCTCAATTTAATTGGTTTTTAAGAGAAATAAAGAAAAACAATTTTTATCATCTATTATATATTATTTATATAATTACTTTTTTTCTATGGAGTATCCTGATAAGTTGTTTCCATTTTATAAAAATAATGATTTATTGAAGTTACAAAATACCAAACTTTCATTTGGTATAAAACCTCAAAACAATCTTCATGAACTGTCTTCTCTAGTGCTTTATACAATTACTTCTATATTATCAATATCGAATCAGAAATTAGAATACAATTTGATTTGAAATTTTAAAAGAAATATAAAAAACAAAGAAATTCCTTTTTATATTTATGGTGTGTCAAACTTTTTTTTGATATAAAATACTACTGTTAATCTTGAAACACCCATGGTGGGGCTCCAGATTAATTAACCCTAAGGGATCCGAATTATATAAATGCATACGAAACAATAATATAACAACTCTCTCAACTGGTAAGCCTACATACTGGCCTACAGATACTCGTAAAACTCCAGACTTGATTGACTTCGTAACATTCTCTGGTATCCCTCAAACTCATATGCGCGTAATGGAAAGTTTCGATCTTAATTCAGATCACTCTCCGATAATAGCAACCTATAGCACTATAGCTCATATGCTCGACAAGCCCTATAAAGTCATCTCTGCTTCCACAGACATTAACGCGTTTAAAAACTACCTTGAAGAAGCCATTACTCTAGACATTTCGTTAAAAACAGGAGAGGAAATAGACTATGCTGTGGAGCATTTCACAAATACAATTCACAGAGCGAGCTACATAAATACAAATCATACCCACAGAAACCAACAACCAAACCAATTATACCTTTCCACTGAAATTCGAGAAAAGATTCAACACAAAAGGAACCTGAGAAAACGTTGGCAAGAAACTCACTATCCTGCAGACAAAAGACTATACGACTATACAACAAAGCTGCATCTGAGCTTAGACAATTACTGTCCAACTTACGAAATGAATCTCTAGCTGCATATTTGAGAAATTTAGAACCAAATTCTAGCAACAAAGAGTATAACCTGTGGAGAGCAACTAAGTATCTAAAGAGACCAGCAAAAAGAAACTTAATTATCCGTAAAAACAATGGAAACTGGTGTAGATCTGACGAAGAACAAGCTGAGGCATTTGCACAACACCTGCACTCTGTGTTCCAGCCAAATGACATTGACAATCCTATGACAGAAGCTGAAATAGAAAACTTTCTTGGGTCACCTTGTCAAATGAGCTTGCCTATTAAAAGAATTCACTTTGACGAAGTCGTGTCAGAAATTAAATGCTTAAACAATAAAAAATCTCCAGGCCCGGATAAAATAGACGGCATCACTCTCAAAACTCTACCATTAAAATGCATACGATTTCTCACGCTAGTATTTAACGCTATTCTCAGGCTAGACCATTTCCCAAGTCAATGGAAATGTGCAGAAATCATTATGATCCTTAAGCCAAACAAGCCAGAAGCTGAACTATCATCCTACCGTCCCATTAGTCTGTTGACAATATTCTCGAAAGTATTTGAAAAAATACTACTTAAGAGGATGTTGCCAATTTTGGACGAACTTGCCATCATTCCAGAATATCAATTCGGATTTAGAAGAGGCCACGGCACCACTGAACAATGTCACAGGGTTATTAATGAAATTGTATATGCACTTGAGAACAAAAAATACTGTACTGCTACGTTTCTCGATGTTCAACAAGCGTTTGATCGTGTTTGGCACAATGGATTGCTCTTCAAGATAAAGAATTGGCTACCTGCCCCATACTATCTATTACTGAGATCCTACTTGTCGAAAAGATGCTTCTACGTTCAGCAGAGAAATGATACGTCAACACTATTTCTCATAAACGCAGGCGTTCCTCAAGGGAGTGTACTGGGACCAGTCCTCTACACTCTATACACGGCAGATATGCCAGCAACAAACAATTGCACCATTGCAACATATGCTGACGATACAGCCATTCTGGCAACAAGCTCTTCTCGAGACGAAGCATCTCAGCTGTTGCAAAGTGAGCTCAGTCTGATTGAAGCCTGGTTTCTTCGCTGGAAAATTAAAATAAATTCCCTGAAGTCTGTCCAAATAACTTTTGCACTAAGACCAGGAAGATGCCCAAATGTAACACTATACGGCTCAGCAATTCCAGAAGATACCTGTGTGAAGTATCTTGGCATGCACCTCGACCGCAGACTAACATGGAAACCGCACTTAAAAGCGAAATGTCAACAACTTAAAATAAAAACACTGAAAATGTCCTGGGTACTAAGTAGAAAATCAGCGGTTACTTTGGAAAACAAAATTCTCCTCTACAAAGCCATTTTGAAGCCTGTTTGGACATACGCTATTCAGCTCTGGGGAACAACTAGCAATTCAAATATTGAAATACTTCAGCGCTACCAATCAAAAACATTGCGACAAATTGTTAACGCTCCGTTTTATGTAACCAATGCAAATATTCACAGAGATTTAAATATTCCAACTATAAAAGAAGAGATTAAGAAATATAGTAAAAAATACACAGACAGACTTCACAATCATGAAAATAATTTAGCCCTAGCTCTTTTAGACAATAGCTCAACTGTTAGAAGACTTAAAAGATTTCACATTCTTGATCTCCCTGATAGGTAAATTTTAAGTAAACAAGATGTTATATTTAATAGCAGGTTTCACTGGAAATCTGCTATTCCTGTTATGTAAATATTAGTCATAAAATTTTCTTATTGTCTTAAGACAGATTGTAAATAAAAATTAAACGAAAAAAAAAAGAATTCCCTTTTTATATTTATGTTGTCACACTTTTTTTTTTATAAATATCTCGAAACCTTTCCTAATTCTATGTAATACTAGTATTATATAATAGATATAAGTCATATTCAGTTTAGTCAAACAGACAGATATAATCTACACGATCTAAAGCTTAAATCAAAAAATTAACAAGGACAAAACGGACATATTGAGATAGATTTGGTTACCAAATTGATGATCAAATTTCACTAAACTGGCTGCAAGTGTATGTGTGTGTGTGTAATAGTGTGTGTGTTGTAGGCACACACAGACAGACTTACGCTGCGGTTCATTTGCTTGATTGTTGTTAACATTGTTAACATCGATTTCACTGTTGCTGTTTACAAATCCATTCGCTATTAATTTTATTTGTTGTTCACCATTTTGCACAAATTTACACACGACACGCACAACAACAAGATATGTGTGTGTGTGTGTGTGTGTGTGTGATAGTGTTGTTGTTGTTGTCCACGCGCAGAGTGTTCAGGTTGTGAGAGTGTGGCGTGTGTGTGTGTTGGTGTTGGTGTGAATCAAATGAATCAATTCAGGGATACGCAGAGGTTGCCAGAGGAGGAACAAATCAAATATGAAAGTAAACAGAACGAAGAGAACATAAAAATATATATGCAATGATATTTAAACGTAACTCGAAACGCAACGCAAACAAAAACAATAACAAATAATCACAAAAACAAAACAAGATTGTTCATAAATTAATTAATAGTCTGTAGAAACCATGTTTTGAATAATTGAATAATGAATGCGAATGTTTGTTTCCCTTTAGGAAACTACAAATACTTATTTTCTTTTTTCTTGTATGTGTGTCGAGAAAGAGTGTGTGTGTGTGTGTGTGTGCGGAAAAATAGAATAGAGTTAACACACTTCTCAGTTGTTTATTGAATGGAAACAGAAACAGTTTGTACTTAAGCTTAATAAATAAACAATAAAGAAATCACGAGAATATTAAAACAATAATCACATCCACACACAGAGACAGCGAGAGAAAGAGACAAAACTTGCACACACTCACACAAAGAGAGAGACAGAGAGATAGTTTCGAGTAACAGAGAGAGAGAGAGATGCACACAGAAAGCGTTCATAACAGTGAAAGAAAGAGAGAGAGAGAAAGAGAAACAGTCGTCGCAAGTTGAGAATTTGAGATTTGAGAGAGCATTTAACAAATTATTGACAATATTTAATTGTTGCTCTGTTTGCTGCTCGAGATGTTCAGGTTGTTGTTGTAGTTGTTGTTGCTGTTGTTACAATTATTATTATTAATATAGTTGCTGTTGTTGTTTTTCTTGTTGTTGTTGTTGTTGTTAGTTAATTGTTGTTTGGCGCTCTGTTTTGATTTAATCGAGACTCAGCGAGACTGAAGACTGTGCTACTTACGCTCTTGGTCACTGCCATCTTCGTTCTTCTCATCGCGACTCTTCATGAATGGAAACTTGCGTGAGAATGTAAAATTCTTCTTCTTGCGATCCAAAGTTGATTGCTGTAATTACAACGCACAGACACACAAACACACACGATTAGCAGAAAAGTCAAAGAACAGAGTACAAATGATAATTGGAGTCAATTCTTAAAGTGTGGAGTCGACTGTGGAATGAACTATGTGAAATCTTGCCAAGTCACGTCATGTGTGTAACGCACTAAAGACAACTCTATACATAATTCTATATATGCTGTGGGAAACTGTTTAGCAAAAACACTTTCAATCGAATATAAATTGAAAGTGGAAAAAGTTATATACAAACTAAATCTTAGCTCTGGCTTTGTTTAAAGCAAGCTGTACACCAAATTTCAAGACTCTAGCTCTTATAATCTCAGAGATCGAGGCGTTTGAATATTGATGAAATTAAAAAATATAACTATTACTACTAATGTAACATATCAGCACTTATAAGCCCTATAGCTTTAACGATCAGTACAACAAATTTCATGACACTAGCTCTCATACTTCCAGAGATCGAAGCGATATTACAAGTATTCAACTAAGAAATACAACTATTTGACGTTACTTTAAAGTAATCGAATTGTACTAATGCAATCTCTATAACAAATTTAAAGGCTCTGGCTTTTACACTCTCAAAGATCGTTTCACTTGGATATTGATTCTATTTAAAAATGTAACTATTTTAAATACAACTTGAGCGTAACTTTGTGTCTTGTTAAAATAGATCAAAAATATAGCATTAGCGATCATCAATACAAAATTTCAAGACGCAATCGTATATGAATTCTATTAAGAAACATAACTTCTTGGCATTGCGTTGAAATAGACGAATTGCACTTTCAAATTTTACAAGTTTAGCAAGGTTTAGAATATCAAAACTCTGACTCTCACATTCTCAGAAATTGAGACATTCGGACATCATTTCTATTATATATTAAATATAACTATTGATGCTATTGCACATCAATATCCTCAAGCTGTGTTTGATAATTCAAAAATCTACAATCAAATTTGACTTCAATCAGTCACTAGCAAAATCTATCCCCAAATCACTTCCACACTTTGCGAGCTCCACTCCATAAGTTTTGAAGGTTTTTATCTACCTTATCTAGATTATTGTTAGCCGCCGCATGTCCCTGGAACTTGACGCTGCGATCACGTGCACGCATTTTGCGCTCCCAGCGCCGCTTCGATGGCACAATACCAATTTGTTCGTCCTCATTATCGCCGAGGACACGTCGTGCCTGCCACCACTCGTCATCGGACGCGTTGGTCACATGCAGAATGTCGCCATGCTTGAAGGGCAGGCCACGCGACGGCAGCCCATCGTCGCGATTCGGATCGTAATCGAACAGAGCGCGCACATACAGCGATCGCTTCTGTGTGGTGCGCAGCAGCGTGCCAGAGCCGCCAGCGCTAAGCGCTGCCTGTTGCTTCAGCTCCTGAATGCGCGCCTCGAAGCGATTGTAGTCCTCGGGTCGATACTGTGCAACCAATGTGACCACGCCGCCAGATGTCTAGGTGGGGGGAAAGGAGTTAGATAACATATACAATACAAAATCGATGTACGATCACTCACTTTCAATGCCTGGGCTGCTTCCTCGTGCGTGGCATGCGTCAAGTTGACATTGTTGACGCTCAGCAGCTGATCGCCGCGCTTCAGTTCAGAGCCAAGATCAGCGGGACCGCCGGTCAAAATGAACGATACATAGATGCCCTGACCATCCTCGCCGCCAACGATATTGAAGCCCAGACCCTGAGGTCCTTTCTGTATGGTGATCGTGCGTGGTTCCCTGTTGAGAGATGCAAAGTAAATACAGTTAATCAATTTGCCTATGCTTATGTAATAATCTACAAGGTGTGCAACGAATGTCAACTTGTCAACTCACCTAGTTATGTCCTCTGTGCTCACTGCACGAGGTGTGCCCGGTGGCACGGCTGCCAGGACATTCGTCGATGCATATCTTGAGCCGGGCTCTAAAAACCGCCACAATATTGTATTTTTTTTTTTCGTTTTTTTTCACATTGTGGTTTTTGTTTCATATACGTATTCAAATTTTGTTTTTGTTTTTGGTAATATAATATAACAACCACAACGCGTGTAACGTGTAACACATCATACACACAAACAAAGTATTTGCACATACACACGTGCATTTATCGAGACATGAAAGAAAGAGGGGTAAGGGTAATTAGTGGAGAGTTCGCGAGTTCACAAATATTTTTGAATAGAGCCACAAAGAAGAGAGAGAGGAAACAATCAAAAGTCACAAAAAAAACACAAAGAGAATTAAGGAAACTGATGAAATCAGAAGAGGAAAAATAGGAAACACCAGCAAAAGACAAAGCAAATCTGATTAAAAAAATAAGAGATATCTAAATCTCAAAGAAATGGAAAGTTGTCACATGAGATATATACTGATTTTATAGTATTAACTTAATGTTATTAACATACTGACTTTGTAGTATTCACTTAATTCTTTTATCATAAAGTATTGAGTTTATGCTATAAATATACTAAATTTATAGTATTCAATTTATACTATTATTAAAATCAGTATTTTATTGGATTAACCTAATACCGTCAATATACTGATTTTATAGTATTAACTCAACACCATTAATATACTCTAATTGTACAGTATTAACTTAATACCATTTAGGTATATTCTTTCGTTTGAAAAGTAGAGTAGAAAAAAGACAGAATTTAAAGTTTGTTGAGCTAAAACCAAAAAAAAAACCATCTTGCGATGAAAAATCCTATTAACAAATATTTTAGAATATAGTATATCAATCAAAAATTTTTTGATAGATCACTTAAGATAGCATTTAGAGCTAAAATGAAGTTACAACTTAATAAAACTTCAGAGATTTGAATTTCTCAATGCCTTTCGCTGGGTTTTTAGACACATGATGATTATAAAAAAGAAGAGCTGAAGAGCGTGATTTTAAAGAAGTAAATGAGCACGCTTTTCAGATTTTTAATCATAACACGAACTGAAACAATCGAAAAAATCAATAGCAAGAGAGAAGAATAAAGAGACGAAAAGAACGAACGTAAGGATCTTGGATAAAAGACATAGAATATAGTGTTATCGTTTGCTTTCCAGCTTTTTCAAAAAACATTTAGAAAATATAGTTGTGATATATAAAGTACACAAAAAAAGAACACAGTATAAGATATGATCTTATCGTAATAAGGACAATAAAAACACACACACAGAAAGACAAAGAGTAAGAATACGTAAACAACAAAAATGTAAAAAAAAGGAAACAAATTATTGTTGTTCAGTCATGCAACCGAAGAGAGGATGCCATGTTTAAAAAAAAGATACATTTTGAGTCGGTCAACGTTATAATTAGTATCATCATTATCATGTTTATATCTTGGGCGGGATCTGTCTGTTGTTGTGGTGGATGATATTTGGGGGGAGAGTGGAAGTGGAGCAGCACACGGACTTGGAGCCAGTGTTTTGCAAAATGTGATTCTTATATACTGCAGAGATTCTGGATAACAAACAACACACTTAAAAACCAGCAGCTTAGCAAAGCACGCAAGCAAGCAAAAAGCCGTGCAAGCTTCCCAAGAGATTGGATCTCAAAATCGCATTGATAACAGTCGAGAGAAGGAGAGACGAGATAAGATACAGAGAGAGAGAGAGAGGATAGTTTAGCAGTTAGTAAAGAGCCCTACGCAGCGCAGCTCTATATATGAGGATATATATTATATAGAAAATTGTGTCAGCTAGCTGAAGTATGAATTGGAATATGCAATGCCTGAATAGGGCTCTGAGATGCAAATGTTTCATTGTTAATAGAGAATGAGTATAGAGAGAGAGAGAGAGAGAGAGAGTTCTAGATGAAGATCGTTTCGCTTACGCCTTGGCAAGGGTGATTGGGAACGGTTGAACTCGACGCTTGGCATTGCAAGCTTAGCATTATTATGAGCGGAGACAACAGAAGCTGAGGCTGAGGCTGGGGCTGAAGCGGATGCTGCTTGTTGCTGTGTTGCTTGTTGTTGTGTTGCAGTTGCAGCTAAATTGCTGTTGTGATTATTGCTGCTGCTGATGTTGTTGCTGCTGCTGTTACTGCTGTTGTTGTTGTTACTGCTGCTGCTGTTGCTGTTGCTCTTATTGTTGTTGTTAATGTTGTTGTTGTTGAGATTCATGTTCTTGTTCTTGTTCTTGCTGTTGTTTGAGGCTGTTGTTATGTTGGTGGTGAAGGTGTTGTTGGAAATGGAAGTGGAATTGGTTGTGGTATTGATATTGATATTGCTATTGGTATTGGAATTGGAATTGCTAGCTGTTATGTTAGCTGTGACTGAGTCAGTGACTGATGCTGAGGCTGAGACTGCTGTTCCTACTACATTGTTAGCTGTTGTTGCTGTTGTTGTTGATGGCGCACCTGTGGATTCCTGCTGCTGCTGTTGCTGCTGTCGTGCCGTTGTCGACAATTGTGATTGCGACTGCGAATGCGCCTGTCCCAATTGGCTGCTGCCGCTTAAGCTGGCTGCGATTCCAACACCTCCGCTGCCGCCGCCACCCGATTGTGATGCACTGCTGGTTAAATGCTGCGTCTTGCCCACAATCAGTGTCACCTTGTCGGTGATGGACTTGAGCGTGCCCACAGCCAGTTCATGCGTGACATTCTCCAGATTCTTTTCACTCTGTCAATTGAGATATCGATTAGCATACATCTATACTATATACTTCATATATATGTATGTATGTACTTACCCCATTAGTGCGCACCGCAATCAACTTGTCACCGATGGAGAGACGTCCGTCCACTTGAGCAGCGCCGCCGTCCATCAATTTGGTCACGTAGATGCCATTGTCGCCAGGTATATGCTGATTGCCAATGCCACCGGCAATCGAGAAGCCGAGACCTTTGCCGCCCTTCACCAAATCAATTTCAATCACCTTTGGCCCCGACGCAGCTGCTGCTGCTGCTGCTGCGGCTGTTGTTGCTGCCCCTGCTGCTGAAGCTGTTGCTGATGCTGGCGTTGTGACGCTGTCGTGTACATCGTTGCCAGCAGCATTTGGTGTGGCGCTTGCGGCACGTTTTCGCTTCACATGCAACTTGACAATGTTGCCGGCCTTCTTGAGGGCATCCACAGCGGATGCATGCGGCACATCCACAACGGACACATCGTTCACCGAGACAATGATATCGTTGATGCTCAATCGACCATCGGCAGCAGCGGCTCCGCCCGGTATCAGTTTCGTAATGTAGATGGATGTGTCGGTGCCAATGTGCGGATTGTCGGTGCCGCCGGCGATCGAGAAGCCCAGGCCAGAGTTGCCACGCTCCAGCTGAATGTCCTCATAATACCAGCTATCGTCGCCATTCACCTGCAAGGGCAACGAGAATGCAATACGATTAGAACTCGAAATCAACTTTGGATATACAGAAACATTTCGATGGTCACAAATATTAGACTGGCGCTGAATGATTATCGAATGTAAGGAATGTTTACCGTAGGAGGACGACATTAGAGGGACACCACAAACATACACACATAAAAATAATGGCAGATAAGAGACGAACAAATGAAGTAAACACAGAGAGAGAGAGAGACACAAATTACAATTACCTTCGTCGAGGATGCCTTGTGAAGCTGAAAATGTTGCAGTTGTTGTTTTTAGGTGTTGTTAATAGTCCAAAAATAAAAAATAAAAACTTGTTAAAAAAAAAACCAAATAGCCAAACTAAATCTAAATCAAATGGTTCATAATTCTACTTTAAAAGAAGGCGTAAAAGAATACATAAAAGTGAACCGTCCAACGTAACAAAAGATACGATTATAAAGTAAGACATGGTGAACCTTTTAATAAGAAACATCATATTATCTGCATATATAGATTTATACCCTTTTTTGTAGTGTTTTGATGGCACAATACTCAGTATATTTTAAAAATAATACCACATATATTCTTCATCTGTACCTATGATATATTTTCAGTCTAGTTTCTAAACATACCACATTTAGCATATGGTATATTTTAGTATTTGGACCGAATAATATTATAAGAATAATACTCAGTATATTTTAAAAATAATACCACACATATTCTTGATCTGTATCTATGATATATTTTCAGTCTACTTTCTAAATATACCATATTTAGCATTTAGTATATTTTATTATATATTTATATATTCTTAGAAATTTAATACTTTATCGATATAAAAATATGGGCTTCAGTATATTTTAGTATTTTTGTGGTATATTATTAGGTATATTTTAAGAATACCACACTGTTTAAGTTTTATTCAAAATAAGTAGTGGGTATCTCACAGTCGAGCATACTCGACATTTCTCTCAAATAAATAATCTATACACAATTTTTATTATTGAAAAGTGTGTAAAGAACTTCGAGTTTGAATTACATTATTCATTTATTTGTTGTTATATTTGTATATTTAAAGAAACTCTAAAATCTCTTTAAACCTTACAAATGTCTATGAACATATTTAATCAGAATATGAGAATTATATGAGAATATGAGAATTAAATAAATAATGTATAATAACATATATTTTTAAAGGATTGTGCACTTCAAATTTTCTTTTTAAATTTGGACAGAAAAGCGCTTTAATAACTCTTTAAATGCCACAAGGAACCTTAAGAAATTTAAAGCTTTTCACTTTAAAACCTAAGAAAATAGTTTTACTCGCAAAACTTTAATGTTATCTACAATTTCGAAGTTGTGTGAAAAATTTGCAAATTTCACAGTTGTAAAAATTGTAAGGAAATGGAAACACAAATGGAAATTCGCAACGCTTGCCCAACCCTACAAATATATATATGGCATACAGATACCATATATATCTGAAAAAAATGCCCCACCCAAAATCAATTCATTCAAATGACACACTTGGGTATTCGAATGTGTAACAGAGAAAGATACAGAGAGAAAGAGAGCGAGAGGTGGGGAAAGAGATGAAAGTTACATAAAATAAATGTGACCTACGTAAAAAAGTTACAAACTTTCGAAAATGTGAAAATTGCAACATTCGAACAACGTGACAATGTTCGAATGTTTGAATGTATGAATGAGTGTGTGTGTGTAGTGAGTGTGTAGTGAGTACACTCACCCACATACGCACACGCGGTTTTTGAAAACGAGTTCAATTGATTAGCAGGCAAGTGTAAATGAATTCATTAAGCTGCTGCCACAAGTGCCACGACAAATTGCAACAAGTCGGATGCAAAGTTGCCACTGCTGCCTCATTTGCTTGCTCACGTGCGATGCGATGCGATGAGACGCAGTGCTGAAATTGCTTATTAACCTTTTGACTCTCTCTGTCTCAGTCGCTGTCGCTGTTGGGTCAAAACTCAGCTCAAGTATTGCTCGTGTGTTGCATGTACGTGACATGAGTAATGCTCGACATCATCATCATCATCAGCGTCATCGTCATCCCAAATTGGAGCAATTTTAGCAGCTAGAGTAGCCCCAGATAACGAGGCAAGTTAACGAGAGCGCGGTAGGTCAGGTTTCACTTTCCGTATCTCCCTCTCTCTGTGTGTGTGTGTGTGTGTATGTGCTTATGTGGTTCCACACACTCACACACCCGCACATACACACTTGACATGCGAATCCTTGATTAAGTCGTATCAGGAATGACTCAATGCAAACGCAGGAAGAATTCAATCAATGCCAACGGAATGACACGCATTAAATTCTACATTTTGATTGATTGATTAAATTCATCAAATAAATGTTAAATCGCTAAGCCAGTTATTTGAACTATTAAGACGAAAAACTGAACTGATTCCAAATGGAATTGGAAAACATTGGAAATTACGGTAAATTGATGTCATTGATAAAATTAACAAACAAAAATATACAAATAATAAAAATAACAAAAATAAATATAATAATAATAATGATAATGATTATGAATATGAGAATAATAATAATAATAATAATAATAATAATAATAATAATAATAATAATAATAATAATAATAATGATAATGATAATGATAATGATAATGATAATGATAATGATAATGATAATGATAATGATAATGATAATGATAATGATAATGATAATGATAATGATAATGATAATGATAATGATAATGATAATGATAATGATGATGCTGATGATTAAAATAGTAATCATAATAATTATAATAATATCAATAATAGTAATTTAAAGATAAAATATCTTAAAACGGTGTCGACATTTGTATACTTTGAAAAAATAAAACTGCACAACCTAAAAATGTAATTTTCTAAAAATTCTTGAAAATTTATCCAAACTAAATAAAACACTTATATGATTCAACGTTAAAAGATCTAATGATGTTAGTAGTAATCATCGAAGCAATATATACTTATACAAATATACTCATACTTATATATTCTGATGAAGATGCAGCAAATGTTAATCAAATTGTGTAAAGAGACTACAGCCAACTTATTGGAATCCCTATAAGAAAATTGAACAATAAGAATTTGCAACCGCAAATAGATGCCAAAAACAGTTCTAAAGAACATTAACGATCTGAGTGCTCATCGAAGTAAATCGATTTTGATTGCATTGGAAACTTAATAGCTCAACTATGGATTTGATTAATTATTGAGCAATCGTTGTGAATAGAGACAGCATTTGCCTTATGTAAACACAATTACATCATATTGTCAGCAGCAGGTGGAAGGTTTATAAACCATATTTTTACACTCGAAGGTCGCATGGTTTCCATTTAGTTAAGTCAACTTAAATATGGGCGCTCTCTATCGCTCCCTCGAAAATGTCAACAACAATAAAAACAACAGCACCACAAAGGTATTTTCAATTGTTGTGGTTTTGTGTTTTAACCACAAAGGCCACAGCCCCAACAACTGAGCCCCAATGTTAAAACACAGACACACACACATACACACACAAAGCTATAATCGGCAACATAGTCAGCGCATGAAACATGGCTAAGCTTCTTATCTTATCAATGGGGGAGAATCATATGCTTTCGACTATGCTTCTGGGGTGTGGGGGTTGGGCTGCTTGAATTTCCACATTGATTGCGCTACGATTGTTGTACGTGCTGCGACCTCTTTCAATTCCCCAAAGTAGTAATATCATTCTTTTCTTTCTCAGCTAACAGAAGATACCAAGTCGCAACTGCTAACGTAACACAGTTGTCTTTATCGAAGTAGAAACACTTGATTAAGTCCCAAACAAAAGTATGGTAGTAAAATGTAAAAGAATTTAAAGATTAAACGACCATCAGATATTCCTATATGATATGATTCATCTTTAGGTTAAAGATATGGTTGATTTTTGTTTAAAAAAATACTTAAAGCACGTATCAAGAGATTAAAGTAAAACATTTTTAGTAAAATCTGAGAATTTTTCAAGATAATACTACAATCAAGTATTACTATTCTGATATGATTAATTTCTGCTTAATTTTTATATATTTACTTTAGTTATCTCCATTAAAATTATAGTAAAATTTAAAATTATTTAGTATTATTACACTTTTTCTCAACTAATTTACTATTTATTGTAAAGACAAAGAAAAGCATTCTCTTAATATAATTTGCATATGGAGTAATAAATAAATAAATAATAATTATAATGGCTGTTATAGCATTTTATGATACCTAATCTAACAGGGCCATAATTTTACATCTATTCAGCAGTTATGACAGTCAAATATTTCTATAATATGATACATAACTATAAGTCTCTATTGATGTGCACATGAGTGTTGAGTGTTGTATCTATGTAACCCTGCACGTTCCAAATATGGCTCGGTAAATTGCCACCAAATGTGAATCGAGTACAAATGCGTTGGGTGTGTGTGGGGATATTTACTCTGCTCTGCTCTGCTCTTCTGCTCAGTTCCTCTCCTCAATCACCCCTACCGATGTGACTCTCTCGGAACGGTTTGACGTAAAGCCAAAAGTGCAGCCGCATATGTGTAAACAATGACAAAACATTGTATACATATTTGTCTTTATACTATATCTACATGAATCGACACCTGCACAATGTTCAACGCTCAACGCACAACGAACCCGAACCGCAAAATCGAACCACAAAGCAAATGTGTTCCCCAAATGTGGTTCAATAATATTCAATGGCCGCTGATTCACGAATACAATACGTATACAAATTAGAGAGGACGTGCTTTGCCTTAAGAATACGTAATCAATAACATTTTTTCTTTTACTTTTTTTCAATATTAAAGCGATTCGATAAAGTATCTTTAATATGTGTAAATGCTTTTGAAATCGTTATAGCAAAAGCTCACTGTACTCAGTTGGGCAAGAAAATAATTCGAGCATAGCTACTACTGTCTCTAAGAAAGCTTAACGAGCTTTTGGAGACTGCTGACTGCAGTTTGGGTGGTGTTGGTAGTTGGGGGACGAAGGGGAGGTCAGACAGTACGAGATCTATTTTGAGCAAAAATGATGCAAAGTAGCGCGCGAGAACAAGACAACAGTAGTAGAGCAAAGAGTAAAGCAGATGAGCTGAGTGGAGAGCAACAACACATTCACACACACACATGCATAAGTACATGCGCAGCTAAGTAGGTGACATTATGCGTGGCGGCGACTTGTGAGCGAGACAGAGATGCAGCTGTCAAGTTTTGCAAATTCTTTTGAACGCCCATTTACTTACGTATGCGCGTGCGCACTCGCACTCGCACACCCACAACTCCCCATAAATATGTATGTGTGTGCACAACGTTACGCATGCGTAAGAAGACATTTCTCTCAATATCTTTCTCGCTCTCTTGCGCTGCTAAAAATGTCGCAATGCAAAAATGCTAAATGTGTGAATGTGAATGTGTTCTGATCACACAGCTACAGACAACTGATCCACATACAAACGAAAACGAAAAGAAAAAGAAAACTCGTACAGCAAGAGAATTTGTGTTTCTTGTAGATTATGTTGTTGTTGTTTTTTTTTTTCTTTTTTGGCTCTTTTTATGCTGGCCGAAATGTCTGGCGCAATTTATAAATAAACCATGGAATCATCAACAACAACAAAACATGATTCAAGTGAATATACACGTATAAAAAGCGCCACCCAAAAAAACAACAACAAACTCAAAAGCAGCTGCCAAATAACCAAAAAACGGAAATTGCATAAACGATAAAACATTTTTCTTTCTTGTAAGTCAAAGCAAGAGGCAAGGGGGAACTGTTTTTTATCAATTAATTAATCGAAATGCCAAAGCTAATCAAACAAAAAAAAAAAGTCGTATTATTGTTGCATGCTACAAAAATATTTGTTGCTCAATTTCTTGCATTACCGAATCCAAATTAAATAATGATGAGACTTTCTTAATGAAGCCACCGCCGCTGCCGCCGCCACTGCTGCTGCCGCTGCCATCCTGACGCTTCTTTTTGCGTGTGGTCATATTATTTATATTATCACAACGAGCTTACTCGCTAACTCTCTTTCTCTCTCTCTCGCACTTAACGTTGCACGCGTAACGTAACGTAACACACAATCACAATCACAAATGCCGGTTGAGAGACGTCGTCGTTAAACGTTTACGTTAATTGTTGTTGTTACGTTGCAACGACAATTCGTTTCGCGTTTCGTTTTGTGATGTTACGTGCTAAACAAAAACACAAACCAATTGCCTTTAACTTTGTTTCTTTGTAAGTTAATAAATTAATGTATATACACATACATATGCATACACACACGCACGTATTCAGTTACTTGCACTCACGTCGCGTGACTCACGATACACGCTTGGGGACACTAACAAGTGTCATTCGTACAACAACAACACAGCAAAAAAAAGCACACCCAAATTAGTATACAAAAAAATATAAGTAAATAAATAACAACTAATAAATAATTTTGTTCGCTGTGGAAGCGGCGCGCGTTTTTAGTTTTTTTTTTGTTACCGACGTGAGCGAGTTCGAACTACAACTATCGCTAAAAACTTTGCTAGACACCGCCGTTCAACTGTTTCTGTTTTCTGTTCCTACTGAGCGTGAGAGAATCTTCTAATCACACACACACACACACACTCGCGCACACACACGTTCATGTATAGGTTATGCTTTCCAAATTACACACATATCTACATACAGATATTTATTTATTGTTTGCTACAGCAAAAAGCACACACAAAAAAAAAAAGTAAAATAAAACAAACGCTAACACACACACGCATACAAGAGCACTCTTGCTCGTTCGTTCGCGCTCTCTTTCCCTCTCTCGCTCACTGCTCTACTCTGCTCAGTGTCAACGCCGACTATTTTGGTATTTTTTGCGCTACGCCTTGCATGTGTATAACCTACATACATACACACATATACGTTTGTATACGTTTGCATTCATATACATACGAACGTATGTGTAAGTGCGATTCTTGACTTGACGAATGTTAAAAATGTAGCGCAAGTAAAAAGGCAACAACAAAGTTTATTACAAACATTAATTTGTTTTAACTAAACTGCTAACTGAAAGCATTGACTGCACATTGTTTTGGTATCTCACACACACTTGTATATGTTTGTATATGCACTTGTATATGTATAAACATTAACAAAAAGAAAAAAAACGAAGAAAATTCAGGCACATCGCGTTTGTTTCTGGTATTTATCGGGTCACTCTGAGTGAAACACGCACATTATTTTCTTTCACTAGCCGTTCGCATTGATTTGGCAAATAGATATAGACCGACCGTTCCGTTCCGTTCATATATATATATATATATAAATATATATATATATTTGTACGTTTACGCCGCAATTATGCGATGCCTGCGCTTCTTTTTTTCCCGTGTTGTGTTGTTGGCATTTTTCTAGTGAGCCAGCGACTGACTTCAGTTGCGCGAACGTTTGATTGCTGCCTTGCCCATCCAAATTGGCCACCACTAGCATGCTAACACAAAACTATCGTGTCGCGCGATGTTTTGGTATGCGTAACCGGTTATATTACCGCTCAATGGTTCTACGGTCACGGCTGGCAACGCTGATGTGTATGTGTGCGCGCGTATGTGTGTGTTTGGCTAGTTGGTTGCTTGGTAGTTGGGTCTGCCTCTGTATTTGAGACACTGTAAAGTTTACAGCTTTTTGACGAGTGACGCTGGCGCCAGCACGATGCACTATTACCTATTTATAATTACATACGGATTGCACACATTGACGACACGCACTACCACTGAAAAGCATCGACGTGTTTATTTTTTTTTACATTTTTATCTAGGGAGTGACGCTTGCGCTTGCGACGGATGGTGCTAGACGCCGAACCAGCGTGACCGCATTTTCAATTGTGAAATATACTAATTGGCTTTACACAATAAATATACCACTTTTACAATTGGTAATCCTCATTACACTGCAGCGTGACTTTTTATTTTGTCCAACAAGATTTGTTTCGATTTTAAAATCGACCACTTAAGTATCGTTTGCAATGTCGGCATTCCGATACTAAAATAAAGATGTTGTAGCAAATATGGTCATACTAGACGAAACTGCGGCTCGATATTTAGAGCCCACCTATCGATGGCACGGCAGCGTGACTATCGATCGTAGCTGCAGCGGCGCTGATAAAAGCGTAGACCAGGGCTGACTTGTAAGCCAGGCGCGCAATTTTAAATTTGTGGATAATAAGAATACTATAAACACAATTTGACTACATGTATGGATATGTATTTACATTTGAAATTGGTAAGTTACAAAAACATTAATATAACAACTAATTTTACTAAAGAAAATTATACAAACCATAAAATTGAAAAATCAATCGAACACACAAAATAGAGTAAAAACATTTTGGATAATTTTAATAACTTGTTTGTTTAATGTCGGTTGTATTAAATACAAAAAGTACAAAATATAGTAAAATTACAATCTAAAATTTAACATGTATCATGCCCAATAAAAATTAAGAACAATAAAAAATAATGCAAAAAACGTTGTCTTTTTTTTTGGTTTATGTAGTTGAGCAATACAAACATTTATAGTATGTGTATTTTAGATGGAATATGGAATGTGCGTAGGATTAATGATAGAATGAAGAAAAAATATGTATGTATAGTAGATGTTAACATCAACTGGCATTACACTGGTTAAAAAAAGGTCAACAACAAAAAACAACAAGTGTTTTAGCGGAAACGGAAACAAGCGCCATTGGCAGCCATTTCATTTCAGTGCGCCAAAATGAAACTTAATTAACTAAAAGCTAACGATTACTTTCGCTCTCATTATTTTTGTATGTTTGTTTCTTGTGCGTTTATGGACATCCGGTTTTGTCGGGGAGTTTTTGCTTATGGTAGCTACTTGGTCATAATTTCGAGCCATTAGTGAAGTTTGTGTTTTATGGGAATCAAAATAAAATGCACAATTTTCAATTACAGCCACTTACTATCTGAGTCCCGCTTCTGGTTGTCGCGGACTGTGATTGCGTAAGATGTTGTTGCTGCTGCTGTTGTTGTTGTTGCTGTTGCTGCAACTGTTGAACCACTTGTTGCTGCTGTTGCTGATGCTGTGGCGGTGGACGCGCGTTGCGCAATTGTTGGATTGCCGCATCATCGGCTGCGGCATCTTTGGCATTCTCACAGTCGGTCTCAATGCGCATGCGTTGATTCTGCCAAAGAAACAAGTGAAATATGCATAAATCAAAATATGAATACATTATTTTGTATCATTTTAATTCCAATTTCAAGGACGAAAACATGCTGCTTAAAATCACATTAAAATAATTCAGTATTTAAACAGTTTCCATCTGCAGTATATTTCGCACGTTTAAGCTAGTGTCTTTAGCTTACAAACTGTCGCTGCACTCTTCTTACATTCGAACAGCAGCAGACATAACTGCTGCCATCGCCGTCTCCATCGCTATCCTTCTCTTTCTTCTCCTGCGCACGCGACTTGTGTTGCTGTTGTTGTTGTGGCTGTTGCTGTTGCAGCGGCTGCGCTGCCGGTGGCGCTGCTAGCTGACGTCGACGTCGACGCATTCGCACCGGCGATCGCGAGCCAACATAGTTGGAAAAGCGACGTCGCGAATGCCGCACTATCGACACCCAATCGATCATATTTTTACACTATTTAACGTTTTAGGTTTTATTTGCTTTTAGTCTTCTTCACAATTTTGTGCAATTTCGTTGTGTTTACAAAAAAAACATGCTTTCTCTTTTTCTCTCATACACGAATATGCTCACTGCGCTACTGCGTTGTGTACTAGAAGTTGTAATTATCTGGCAACACTGGCAACTGGCAAGTAGCAACAAGTTGCCAGATTCCTTAGCGCGCCCTTCCACATCATAACAACAGAAAAAACAAAATGTCTTACAAAATGGAAGCCAGATGCTGTAAGTGTGTGTGTGTGTGTGTGTGTGTGTATGTGCGTTACTGTAACAATGGTTGGCATTCGCAACGTGCTCGTTTCACGACTTGTGTATGTATATGTGTGTGTGTATTTGTTTCCTTAATGTGTGTTTAGCGCTCAGCTAGTAGCTAGCTTTAAAATTTGATGTTACGTGCCAGGTTACGTGTTCGCAATATTGTGTATGTATGTTTTGTTGTATATACACACACACTAATAAAGTTCACATGTCGACCAGACAGGGAAACATCAAATGAAAATCTGTTTGGCAACACAACATAGACACATGCCACAACACCGCAAGGCAGTAGCCTAGAAACTGTTAAAAAATCTCAACAATATTATGTTTGTAATATTCAGAAATTCAAATTACTTTTATTAATAAAGTTACTGTGGAAAATCGTAAAGGCTTACAATTTCAGATATTACACTTTCTTGCTCAGATTAATTTACTTAAACTGCTTCTATTCAGCTGGCAAGTGCTGTTTTAATGTACTTTTGGGGTGGACCTCATTTCCTGTATACAAAACACGCGCCCACACAAAGTACACTCATTCTTCACACACACACAAATATGTGTGTAAGTGGGAGTGTGTGCGTGTGTGTGTGTGTGTGTACCTGTAACACAAATTCACAATACTTCGTGTCTCAATGCAAATTGCTTGAATTGTCGAATGCGAAAAATCTCAATAGGCGAATTCCAGTAATTTATGTGATTAGATTAGATTGATATATTTGGGGCGATTAATCATCTGACAAAATCACACCAAGCAAACGAAACGAAACGAAAAGAAGGAATGAGAAAAAAGCCGCGTTTCTTAGCGCTTCAATCGAATGTGCACGAAAAACTGGCGAAAGGCGACGAGACGACGACGACGGGTGGCAAAAGCAAAAGTAAAGCAAGCTGCCAAAACAATAAGGAGCGAAGAAGAAGATACACAATAGAATATACACACATACATACATATGTATATGTTTGTATGTAGATGCGGCTGGCTAGATTTGTTGTTGCTTTAATAAGTTTGCTCAATGCCAATGAACATGAATGAGATGCCCAACAAGCGAGTGAGTTCACCTAAAGACAGACAACCGGATAGACAAGACAGACATATAGCGACCAAGTCTATATCTGTTTTGTGAAAACATTGCCAAGGCACGCACACATCCATTTTGTATAGTGTATACAAAAACATACATATATACACATGTGTGTATATATGTATAATTACAGGTAAATCGCATATTAACTGTGACAGCGCATTCGAGATCATAAGACAAATTTATGGCATCCGTATTAAAAGCTAAAGACTCATCCTCATAAACATGCGAATAAAAGCATTTAGCTTTGTTTTCTTTTTTTAAACAACGATCAAAACACAACCGCAGTCATTTCGACGATATGGCAACCTTCAGAAAATGTGTGTGTGTGCGTATGGATTTTGCATTTCTTGTTGTCACTGCACTTGGAATTAGTTAAGGCGAGATAGCAACATGTTGTAAATCTTCGTTTAGCTTTTAGTGTTGATGTGAAACAGCTGTTTGCCATATGTGTATGTGAAAATACACACATGAGTGTGTGTGTGTGTGCTGTAGAATGCTATATTGCTGCTGCAAAAATATAAATTTGGAAATTGCGTCGACTTTTGATGATTTATATTAAAACATGTTGGCAAAAAAAAATTTAAATTAAATTAAATGTTTGTTTTGTGTGTATCCAGGCACGCACTTAAAAAAAAAAACAAGAAAATGTAAAAGCCGGGCGAGGATTGCACGCGAGTTTTGAGATACGCACACAAAAAACCCAAAGGCAGTGATAGTAACTGAGAGAGTGAGTGAGATAGAGAGATAAAAACGGACACGCGAAAGTTGTGCGACTCGACACGTCGACAGCGCTGCTGTTACTGCCACACGCGCCACGCGCGACGCACCAATTGCCAAACGCCAGCGTCAAACGGCAATGGCAACAGCAACGTCAACGTCAAACGGCCAAAGGCATCATAAGAGGGCGGGGCGGTGTGGGGCGGGCATAGACGGGGCAGCATAAGCGACTACTTGAAGCTGCCGAGCTCAGCTCAGTTAAGCAATTGAGGCCAAACGAGAGTTATCACTGTCACACATCCTTAGCAATTATCGCTTATCAGTTAAAAGAGTTATCACTTGAAGGCGACATCCTTCAGTAACAAGTTGGTCTCATACACATATGTGCACACATATTTGTGTGTATTTATATGTATACGTGCATAACTTACGTTGCGCTACGCTACGTTACGTTACGTTAACGTAGTACGCATGTCGACAGCCCATAAAACAGAACCTCAGCAGCCTGAACAATAACAAAAGGCCGGCGTCGGCGCAGCACAAAACAACGACGAATGATTTGTGCCGACCCCGGGACAACAACAACAACGACAACGATAACCCCCCACCCCACACACTCGCTCCCAATCACCACACAAAACAAGCACACCACAAAATAAAACAACAACTACAACAACATAAGCGAAACAAGAACAAGCACGAAGGCGTCACACGAAGGCGACACCGAAGCCGTAACAAAAGCCGAGCGCTCTAAAGCACAGCTACAACAACAACAACAATTTGTGTGTTATGCCTTTCGTTGTATTGTTTTGCCATCTCCCGTTCCCCTTCCCCTTACCCAGACAACCACCCACTGTAAGACTGACTGGGTCAACACAAATCATGTTGCTAGATGTTAAGTCCTTATCAAATTAAAAGAAAAGAAAAAAAGACGAAATTTGTAAAACGAAAAGAAAAAGCAAAACACCTTCGTTTAGGTGGATGATCCGACCCATATGTTTATAGATGTGTGTGTGTGACAGTTGCTTGGCTACCAAAAAGGACCGCACACCTGCAAAAGCTCGTAGACTAGACTGAGCGGGCAGGACAGGCGAGAGCGATGGAAGAATGAGCGCAGGATAGCGAGTGCAAGCGAGAGAGCGGTGGTTGGCGAAAAGAGCACAATCTTAGAATTACAGTAAAAGCTGTAAAATTTGTGTGACACACACACACATAGAGGAAGCGAAACGTTTGACACCTTGTTAAAGTTGTGCGACTTCCTGCAATTGTTGTTGCTATTGTTGTCTCTGTTGTGCTGTTTTGCTTTGCATGCTGTCACAGCATACTGTTTTCTCGGCTTTCTGCTTTTGCACTCACGCAAGCATAATAACTTCGTTGCCGTCGTGCCCTCCTCGTGTCGCCTCGTGTCGTGTTTTAGCGTATACAAACACAAATATAATTAGCAAAGCCCTGCCTGTACTTTATGTCTGTCTCTATGTAGTACGTCTATATAACTGTATATGTATGTTAGTATGCAGAACCAACACCCAGCTCCATCATCAGTAATCAGTCATCAGTCATCGCTCATCACTCAACGCCCGTCAATGATAGTTTAGCATGCGGGGCTTCAAATGCTCTCTGGGTCAACTTATGCTGATTGCTTTAATACTCTCTCAAAAAAAAACCAAAAAACAAAAAAAAAAGTTAACGACTTCCAACACGAACTATTTATGCTATACGTCCTGGGGTTTTATCCAAAATCTCGCCGCGAAAAAAAAACTTACGCTAACGACTTTAAACATGAAACATTTCTAGGGAAATCCGTCTTTTGTCGAAAAAGCCACTTTGTATGCCATAAAGTAATTACAGAATTTAGATTATACTAAAATTTAAAGTATTTTCAAAGCCATAAAACAGTTGCTCTTAAATAACTCAGCTGATCCAAAAAGTATGCTATGCCTGGCAGACATATGAATAATAGTTTCTTAGGCTTCAGTGCATTATATAGTATGTAGAATGTAGTTAAAGTTAGATAGATAGATCGATAGAGAAATGCTATGATATATAGTTTATATAGGCAAATTGATTAAATGAAATGGCTTTGAATATATAAGAAATTTCATTGTTATTATAAAATATATAATTTTATTTTCATTTGTTGGCCTTTTCATTTATTCAATGTATAGATATATAGTTGAAGTTATAATGATATAGTTAGAATATGTGTTGTAGATACGTTATATGTATGATAATGTGTACGGAATGTGGATGTGCTTACCAAAATCTCTTCCAATTCATTTTTAAATGTTCTGCTTAAGGCTTCGGCATGCGCGGCCGCGTTGACGTTTTGATTAAGATTTGAACTTGGATTGGGATTTGTGGCATCGTTGTTAAACTCATAGGCGCAATTGCGATTAAGATTGGAAGTTTTTATAAACTGTAGAGTCACGCGTGAATATTAAGTAAATAGTAAATAGAATAGATATATATATATATGTATAGTTGTTATAGAGCAGCATGAGATAAATAGAGCGAAGATCATAAAGAGATTATACAGATTACAGAACAGGAAAATCAAAAATGAGAAAGCTAGTTAAATGAGTTAGGCATAAACATATATTTAGGTAAAGACAGATGTTAATGATACGATATGCACCTAGGCTATTCGTCTTAATCTATATTTGAATACAGGTTAAACATAATAAAAACGACTACTTAAGGTACTCTACAAAGAGAGAAAGAGAGAGAGAGACTTTGACACATCCCAAATAAACAACAAACATTAACTGAAAATCAGTCTAACCGTCAATAAATCAATCAATCTGCAGTTTTCCAGCTTTCTAACAATGATAATTATATCAAAAGCTAACTAATTGATAATCTGATCAGTCTACATACTTAGGTAAATAGTTCATATTCCACTTACATCGGCTATCTTAGTGGCCTGTCCATCCTTCTCCCATTTGGTTGCAATTTGCAAAGTTTCGGCGGTCTTTTGTTGTATGCTTTTCGAGTCATCCAATAATGTCAATTCATAGAATTCTTGTATATCTGTAAGGCATAAAAAAACATAAATTAGTATTATTCGAATTTTCAATGAATAATGTTTTTTAAAGTTTTCTATCGTAAAATATTAAGAGTATGTTTATTTTTAAGGACACACGAACTTCTTTATAAATCTTATTATTTTCTTTTACAATACATTTGTAATAAAATTACTTTACATTATATTTATTTAGCATAGAATTGAATTATTTCATTTAAATTTATTATCTTTACTATCTAATTCCATAAACTGCAAATGTGTCACAACAAAATTATATTGCTTATATTATAGGAACTTTAAGAGAACTAAATTTTAAATTGTTGAACATCAATTTTCCAATCTAACTAGATCTTGGGGACTCCCATTCACTTTACATTGTAGAAATGGATTCCTAAAGTTTACTCTCTTCAGTTTCTAATTTCATAAATTGAAAATATACAAAAAATTCAATTTCTTATATTAAAAGAACTTAAGAGAACCAAATTTCAATTTTTAACATTAATTTCCCAGGAAAGGATTCTTTAATTTAAACTCTTTAGTATCTAATATCATAAATTGAAAATGTTCAAGAAATAAAATTGCTTATATGAAGGGAAGAGAACCAAGTTTTAATTTTTGAACATCAATTTATCGATCTAACTATATATCGAGCACTCCAATCCGATTTGGGACTATCTACAATAAATATAAAAAAGTATTATTTCATTATTTCAACTGTAAACATATCTTTAATTCATTTAAGACTTTAAATTTTTTGCAGTGTACTCTCACATTTCAGTCAAAGTCACAAAATGCAAAGCACAGCAAAATAACTTATTGTTTAAGCCTGGTCACACTAATCGCTACAAATCTGTGTACAAATCTGAATACGATTCTTCGTAGAGAGACTGAGAATTGTGATACAAATTGAACAAAACACAATTTGAGTAGCAGAAAAATGCTGCTGTCAACTGCAACAATAACACAAGAAGAGAGGGAGAAAGAGAAGAGGAGGGGAGGAGACGAGACGAAGAGAAAGGACAGTGTGCAACAAAGTTTAGCGCACTTTTCAGGTCAGAGGTCGATGGGTAAGGGAATGGAAATGGAAATGTGGGATGATGGCTAACCAATCAATATGCTGACGGTGTATGTGTGTGTCGGTGTATGTGTGTGTGTGTGTGTGCTATAACAAAAGTCAAGTGGCCTAAATGTAAAATTGAATGTGCTCATTTAATTTCCTGTCGACGTCACAGCAGAGATGCCAATATGTATATATACACGAGTATCTCTATAGAGACACAATACATACACACACACATATCAGTATATACATACATATATGCGCACTTATGTACACACAATGTGAACTGGAAACGTTTGTTTATGCAACCGACTGGCACTTGAATTAACGAGTGCGACAAACGACTTCGAGTTCGAATACGAGAATGCGAGCATATCAAGTTATAAGTGCTTCTCTAACGGTTCCTCTCTTCCTCTCTTTCTTTCTTTTCTGTTTTGTATTTAGCCAGAATCAGCTGAAAGTCAATTCCATGCCACAATACGATTCACAATTCTAGAAACCGAAACCACAATCCAAAGTACTCACCAAGCAGAGCCTGAAAGAGGCGGGACTTGAAGATGCGGATGACTCTTTCGATTGCTATACGCAGGGCACGATCTTGTGGCTCCGACAGACGTGCATGATAGTCTTCGAGCAGCTCAAGAGCTCGATGAGCTTCTGCAAAGACCAAGAAAAGATAACAAATGACATTAATATTAAGTATGCATTTGAAATTCTTATATATACATATATCATCTTTGAATAAAAACGAAAATTATTATCAATAATTTGCATAATAAATCAATCCATAGTAAAAACTGAAATTATTATCAATAATTTGCATAAAAAATCAATCCATATTATAAATAATTCCATATTTCAAAAATTTCAGCTCTTAAATTGTTATTACGAGTTTTGCAAAATAAAATAAAGTGAAATTCCTATAAAAAGATGAAATTAATATAATTTTAAAAAAAAAGTATTTTTCACAAATTTCAGCTCTTCAATTATTATTACGAGCTGTGTAAAATAAAATAAAAGGAAATTCCTATAAAAAAAACTGCATTTTCTATCAATAATTTGCAAAATAAATAAATCGATGTTTCACAAATTTCAGCTCTTAATTTATTACGAGTAGTGCAAAATAAAATGAAGCGACAAATAGTTAAAGTTTTCTAAGATTACAGTAAACTTTGCTAAGAATTAATTTATTGTCATAATCTATATTTTTTTTAATGCTTATGTAAGTTTGCATTCTGTTGACTTTTGACCAATTTTATTGGTCAAAGCTACACAGAGAGAAAAACATCTAAATTGCAAAGTAGATTTCACATCTTGATTTAAGATTTTATCGATCTTAAACAAAAACAATCTTGAAATAAGATTTGTAAATTAAAAAAAATCTTAAATCATGATTTTTATGCTAAATTGAATTAAAAAATTAAAATTAAAATTAAAAACGTTTTATTTTAAACTTAATATCTTGCTTCAAGAATTATTTATACTAGGTTGAAAAGGAGATTCCTAATCTGGACTTAAGATCTTTTCGATTTTAAGAAAAAAAAAAAGAATTTTGTTCTTGTTTCTTAAAATGTTGGAAATGTTCCTTTCTTTAAAATTAGAACCTCATTTTTGGTGTTGTTGTGTCAGGATTATAATCTTGAAAACTAAGAAATCTAGATTTTTTGTTGAATTTTAATTTTGATTTAAAAAAAAACCTTTTTGGGTCACTTTTCACATCATACAATCTTGATTAAAGATTTTATTCTTTTCTTTGTGTGTATGATAACTATTTATGGAAAAGGCTTTCCCTAGAATTCAATTCTAATTTATAATAAATAACCATATAAACTTTTTGAATATAGGTAAATATTCCCATATTTAGATGTACAATATTATTATTGCAGATATCCTATGAATTCCCATTTATATATCGGTCTTCTACTCTCCTCTCTATTTCAATGTCTTCTGTCATCTCTAGCATCTTAGATCTTCTTCTTCCTCACGCTTTCGCTAACATACTTTTGGGGTGTTATACGTCCATTCCTAGGCAATTACCTAGACGATACACCTGCATAATATATGGCTCACTTTGTGTATCGAGGAACTGTTCATCCGCTGTCCCCTCCTCCTGTTCCTGCTCCACCTTTTTCTCCCTGTGGCCCGCTCTATTCCCGTGATGCTCCTCCAACTGTTCCCCTTGCGTGTTAAAGTCCATCGACTGTGGCTCTGCCTCAAGTTGCTGCCGCTCAAAAGCCTCCATGGAGCTGCAAAAGCGACTCAACTCCATGCGCAAACTCTCCGAGCTGCTCTCGATCGCTGCGCCTCCCAAGGCACCCAACTGCGAATCCTTCGGACGCCGCAAGCTACCCGAGGAGATGGCTTCGAATTCATCACGCGACACATCATCGCTCTCGGATTTGTCAAAGTACCCGGACTCGACATCGGGAGTGCGCTGTTGCTCCGCTGAAGCAGACGAGGACAACATGTGACCATACTCGAGCAGATCCTGGGCGGAATAGAAGCATTCGATGGACTCCCGCACACTATCGCTGTACTTGACCAACAGAGGTTCCCTTTCCCGTTCCCGTTCCCTTTGAGGTACTTTCGCAGTTGGCGGCACCTCAGTGATGGCAGCCAGTGGCTGATGCTCCTCCTCCTCCTCGACTTGGACATCGATTTGTTGCTGTTGCTGCTGTTGATGTTGAATTTCTATGGCTTCCGTTTGCATGAGCACAACGAGCAGTTGCTCGGCTTGAGGGGCATCGATTTGTTGCCTAATTGGGTCAGCGGGCACATCGCAGGAAGAGTTATCATCGTTATCGTTATCGTTATCATCGTCATCCTCATCGTCATCGACACCAACGGAGGAGTCCTCATCGACATCGTCGTGAAATGTTTTGTCATCGCTGCTGAGCAACTCTTCATTCGGATCGCTGCTCTTCTCTCTATCCGAATCGCTGTCTGAATCCATCTTTTCTTTGCTTTTTTTTTTGTATTCCCAACCACTCACAACTTGTGCAGCGTGAAGACAACGCTGAACTGATGGTGTTTGAACAGCCAACCCAACTAGCCAACCAACCCAAGTGTGTGTGTGTTCAATAAATCAATAAAGATTGACTTAAAAAACAGAAAGCAAAATTAGCAGTCCCCCCCTGTTGACCAACCTGACCAGGTCCAAACTATTTATGCTTAACCTTTTGTCTCTCTTGTTGTCTGTCGCTTGGCAACCCCGACCCTCGAACCCCGAGAAGAACAGAATACTGCGAGTTATTAGATCCTTGGGGTCAGCGCACAGCATTATTGCATGACATTGCCATAAAGTCGGACAGACACAAATATATCTACCAGATATAGCTACATATATCTGTAATTTATTACATGAGCATCTTAGGCGTCTTTTGTAAGCACGTCACATGCTTATGTTGACCTTCATTTATTGCCCATTTCAAAAAGTTTGGCAACGTTTGCATCTCGATTTCTTTTTTCTTTTTTTTTTGTCGGTATATTTCTTCTATTTATTGTGCGCTTAGTTTTTGGTGCAATGGACATGATGATGCCTGTGGATTGCACAGCAGCCATATAATCGAAATTCGTATATACTATAATATAATATGTATACTATAATAATATGCCCATGACAATGTGAATGGGAAAAGACTTTTTAAAATTGCTTCTTTTTTTTTGCACGACTCCTTAAAATCAAATATTTCAAATTGGTGCGCAATTTCAGTCATTAAACTTGAATTGTATAACAAAATTTTTTTGATAAAGTGGAGAAAAAAAATGCAATTCTAATACTAATCACATTTCTTAAATTTTCAACTTTTTTATAAAATAAATTAAATAAATATTTAATAGATAAATCCAACCAACTGATGTTATATATAATAGCAGGACTCATTGGAAATATGCTATTTCTGTTAATTTAATATTAATTATACAATTGTAAATATTCGTATTGGAAATATTCTAAATAAAATACATTTTTTTTCTCAAATTAATAAGAAATTATTTTCTTAAACTAAAAAAAAAATAAAATAAATAACCAATGACAGATAATACAAAGAAAAAACTGATAAAAGTTTTTATTTAACCTTTAAAATGTGTTATAAAAAAGTGACAATGTAAAATGAAGAGTTCCAAGATTAGAATCTTTCAACAAAAATCGTAATAAATCTTTCAACAAAAATCGTAATATTTAAAGCTATGAAAGATGTTGTGTATATTTTCAAAGCAAATATTAATTTTAAAATTCAATATGAAACTGTTATTATAAAACACTTTCGATATAGCAAAACAAACAAAGTAGCTATTCAACAGCTAATCAATTGACACCTTCAAATTATTTGTACAGGGTATTCAAATAATATTCATAACACATATGGAAATGTGCTTGACAAACATTTCTAACACAAATCGTATGCTATAATGAAACAGACAAAAAAAAAACGCTTGACGTGCGAAATGAACTCGTAATAATTTTTGGCTGGCATTTGATCGACTTGTTATTCAATTGTTTATACTATATATGTATGTACATATATAGAATTTATATGGACTTGGAATATTTATTTATTGCATATAGTCAATAAACCGCAAAATGTTTTCTTTCATCTAAAGTAAACAAATGCGTGTAATTAAATGAAATTTGTGGAAAATAAATAAAAGCATCAAGATATGATTGTGAAGAAATATTCTTAAATTCTTACCTTGCTTTTTCACTGGCATTTTGTGGCTGTTGTATATATAGTATATTTTATATTGTTTGTTGTTCTTGTTATTATTATTTTTGATTTTGTTTTTCTTGTTGTTGTTATTGTGACTGCAGTTTTTGAGCCTTTTGCTTGTGTGTGTTTAGTTGAATGTCGTTAAACTCTATTTATCACTGTTTGTGTTATAAGCTTGGCTGTAATATTTCTGTTATACGATTTGTTATACAAAATGCACACTAATACATGCATACACACTGAGTGCATATGTATGCGTATATTGCGTATACTAAACGTTGCTATTTATTATAGTTTTCAATATATTTTTATTCTTGTTGGATTTGCGTTGCGTTGTCTGCCACTTTGTTGCTATTATCGTTTTTTGTTTTTCTTTCTCTTTCACTCTTTTACATTTATGTTTTTTATATCACACATCTGAATGCGTATGTGTGTGTGTGTGTGTGTGGAGTAATAATGGTTATTAAACATATATTTTTATGTTTGATGTTGAAATTAAGTTTATTAATTGATCTTTGCACATCTCATTATAGTTCACATAATTAACTGTGACAGCTCACAGACGCTCACACACAAACACACGCAGCAAAACAGCCAAAATAAAATATAAAAAAAAGTACAAAACCAAAAAACCGTTGCGATGTCGAAATTTTTGTCGCCCAAAAATGTTGTTTGCGGGCAACGCCGCGACTATTGTCTGATTTTTTTTTGCTGTCCTCTGTCCACTATGTCCGCTTTGCGCTGTCTGCCAGGCTACACAAACACAAACACACACACACATACAAATATGCGCTGCTTTTTCGCTATTTCAGCGAATTCTCTGCTCTCAGGCACACACGCAATCTATATATATATACATAAATATGCATATATGCTGAATTATGTTGGAAACGGCAGCTATTCAAAAATTGTGTGTATTATTTTTGGGTAATCTTTTTGTTTGGTTACAGTTTCTTTTTAATTTTGTAATAGTTTGGAGTTGAAATTGAACAAATTTATGTTATATGCTTTATGCGTGACACCCGCGCGCCCCCACAAAAAACAACAACTGACTCTGACTGCCTGCCTGGCTAACTGAGCGTGCGAGCGAGCGAGCAAACTAATTGCCTGCCTCTCTGTCTGCCTCTTCGTCGTAGTTCCTTGAGAGCGGCGCGCAGCAGTGTTGCCATATTATAAATCAAAGCACGAAACAAAAACAAAACGAAAATTCAAATTAAAAGCTCATTGCTTGCGATCTGCGAGTAAAAAAAAAACATTTAAAAACGCTTCAGCAATAATTAATGCTTATGCTTCCAGCGACCATTTTCCCTCAAATTCGAAATGCTCTCTTAATGAAGTTCACAAAAACACATTCACAAAAAAAAAATTGAGCAAAAGGGCAACACTGTTGAAGAGAGAGCGACGTGCTCAATTATTTGTTGCCCTCTTTGACGCTCAGCGTCAATATCACTTGCTAATTTGAGTGGCGACATCTTGTTCAACTTGCAGCTTACTCAAAATGTATATAGACGTGTGTGTATGTAGATGTGTGTGATCAAGCATTGAGCATTTATGTATTTATAATTAATAAATAATTTGTTATGGCAAGCGCCACAAAGTAGGCTAAGAAAGTTAAAGTTGAAGCTGAACTTTATTTAAGCAGCACAGTTAGATAGAAATGTAACATTCGAATTTAATCAAACTTGCATTTCCTTAGCATTGCAATGCATATTGCTTTTACTGCCAGCAATCGAAGTGCGAAAGAAGAAGAGCGAACGACTAAGAAGAGCTGATGAACAAATGAGAACGCAAATGTGCGCGTGTGTGTGTGTGTGTGTGTTGAAGACGACGAGTGAGGATGAAGAGTGGGCAGCGTGATGGGGTGGGATGGGGAAAGGTTGGCAGCGCCGGCAAGTTCAATCACCTCGTGCTGCTTGGCATTACAAGCCGATTACTGCACAGCCTTCTCTTCTCTTCTTATCCTGTCGTTTGTCGTTTCATTTCGTTTCGCCTAAACAGGGCCAATTGATTGGGCTGCGTTCGTTCGGTTGTTCATTCGTTCAATAAGTAATTTATATTGTGCTGTTGCTGCTTTGGCAGCAGCAATTATAATAATTACACGTGGCATATGATTGATATGCACAATGAAATGTTCTTAAATGCCAGCTTATATGTAAGACTTGAATTAAATCCAAACGACTTATTGTACATACACATACACACATATATGTATATATACACATATAGTGTGGTGTAATCATCAACGATGTGTATATTTCATTTACATATCTCTCACTAACACGCACAAACACACATACATTTAGATGTAGGTTACACGTGCAGGTCGCACATGTACATATATACACACACATACACGCACATGCAGAGCTCATTAAAGTATGCTATAAAAAATACCAAGAGTGTTAGTAGATGTGTGTGTGATTGTAGTATCTACCATAAAGTACATTTTCGATTTCCATTTCGATTTTTTTTTGTGTTTTTTTGTGTTCTTCAAGTTTGCTTGAGCGACACACCGATAAATTTATGCGATGACCTTGACGCGCATCGCTGCGTTGTGATTTTGCTGTATGCGATGTATATGTGTGTGTGTACTTAGGGTCCCGTTAAATGACGTGCAAACAAATTGATGTACTTAGAGACCTGCTAAATTAATTGTACATATGTATGTATTCATGTACATACATATGTATATGTACATCTGCAAGAGACATTGATTTATTTTATTACGTTTGTATGTTTTGTTATTTTGCATTAATGCTATTTTTAGCTTAACCCAGCAAACTTTGTTACATACATGTAAGTGTGTGTAAGAAATACATACATTTTTCTAATGTATGTGTGGCATAATTAAACATTGCTGCTGAATTTGCCGCCAATGCGAATTAAGTCAGTACATAAGTATGTATACATTCTTATGCATATATCTGATGTACATAATGTATGATGAGATTTTTTATGCGCCTACAAGTATGCTTTTATGTGTTTTGTCAGTTTTCTATTGTTCAGGTCGGTTGTTGTCTGTTGAAAGTTTTCACTCACTCCCGAACGTTAAAAAAAAAGAGAATGCAGAAAAACGTTGGATAAAAAAAAGGTTTCGTCGTTTTCGCGCACCGTTATGAGCTCACTGACGCTTGGGGCAGCTGATGCTGCGGCTGTCACGTTACACACACATACACGGGCAAAGGCATACACACATACACAGAGAGAGATACACATACATATATAGAGTTGTATTTGATGTTCAGCAGGGCACTCATCACTATTCATTTTTAAACAACATCCCTCGCTTACATGCATACGAACATACATCTACATAGTTAAGTATGTACTGCTGCATACATAATATGGACCGTATAAAAAATTGAAGAAAAAATACAACACACACAACCACACAGATAATCATCAATCGCAAAGACCCGAGAGGACCGTTTTTTAATTTTTGTTTTTTTTTTTGTTACATATGCACACACTTACACTGTACATAGAGAAGAGATATATGTACACACTATTTTTCGTAGTTACATCTGCGTGTGTGTGACATCAAAATATTGTAACTACCATTGTTTTTTTTTGTTAAATATGTGTATCACAAATTGAAATTGCAATTGGAATTTACATACACGCTCACACGTTAAGAAAGGACATGCGTTTGGCACTGGCCTCAGGCATTTTTTGTATTACTTTTTTGCTGTGTTTAATAAAATAAATTACAGTTACGGTTTGCGTTTGCGTTTGGCATGAAGCACGTTGAGAATATATATGTTGTATATATGTATATATTACGGATTTTCTGCTCTCTCTCTTATAAGCTCGCAAGTTACTTTGGCTGGCTGCTCTGGCTCTGCTGACTGCCTCGCTTTGCCTTTGCCGTTGCCTGCCAGTCTGTCTGTCTGTCGGACAGTCTGCCGTTCTGTCTGTCTGCTGAAATCGACGCATGCGCAGTGCGTGAACATTCATTCGCCAAGCCGACCGCACAGCAAATGCAAGCAGTGTGACCACAAACGATTATTTGAAATGTACCAAAAACTACTGGTGTAGCTAAGAACTGACTACACTACAATGAATATTTCACACAATTTCTTGTAAAATTATGCGAATTTTTGAACTTTTATTTAATTTAGTATTTTTCTTGCGTCGTCGCACTACTCCTTTTTAATCTGTTAAGTATAACCAATAGGATAATTGATGGAGCATGCCTAGTCATTTATCGATACATATCGGCAATGTAGTAACCGTAAACAGCTGATCACGCTGTCAGTTGACAAACGTGACCACGAGTCACTGACATTTATTTGTTGTTCAAACGCATTTCGTTTATTTTTTTGTTTTGTTATAATAATGGCTCGAAAGCGTAAAATTCCTGTAAGAAAACATCACGGTGTACGTGACCCGCTGCAGCAAATCGAACAGCGTGAAAAGAAGTAAGTAGCTTAAAGAACATCCATAGCATATTTAAATTAAACAATACGTTTTTTAGACTAGCCAATGTGACAAACAATCCGCCCACTCAAAAAGACGATCAACGCGGTTCCTACAAATTTCAGCAGTTCAAACGTTTGGCCGACACTGCCAAGGCAGGCAAAAAGCTCAAATTCGGAGCTGTGGGCAAAGAGGATGTGCCCAAAGCAACAACATCGAAGCAGCCAAAGAAATCGCAATCCAATAGCAATAATAAACATACCAACATTAAGCAGCTGGCCGATGAAACGGATGAGGACTATTTGCGACGTGTGAATCGAATGACAAGCGCATCGGTGCGCGAAGCACAATACGAGGCCAAATACGGCGTGAATGTGATACGCAATCCGCAGACAGGCGAAATAACGGTTCAGAAGCGGCCCAAGAACGAGATCGATGAGCTGCTCAAGCAGAAGCAAAAGGAGCGCCACCTAGCGAAGAGTGGACGCAAGAAGCAACAGAAGAAGACGGCAAATCTAATGGATGCGAAGACCAGCAAGGAGCTGATAAAGCGTGCCTACAAAGAAGCAGATGAAGAGGACGACGATGATGATGAGGTGAGTTCTTCTAGCATAGATTTATCATATCAATCGGTGCTTAGTGCAGACACAAACCATACTAATATGTGCCTAGCTAAGACACGCACCAAAAGAGCACGAAGCATATTTGAACATTATTTGTAATGTATTCCTATTTGCAGACTGCTGGGCCTACCGAATACAAACGGGATGTCTTCAAATTTGGCGAAATTGTGCATGCGCCGCCCACGCTTAAAACGCTGCCACGGAAGGCGGCCAAAAACGAGACTGTGCCGCGTCCAGGCAGCAAATCGAATCTTCTGCTCAAGTCGCTGATAGAGAAACCCACATCGAGCGCAGACACTGTTGAATCATCAACTTCGTCGTCGCCCGTCAAGGCGAAAAAGAAGAAGCTGCTGAATGCTACGCCAACGAAACAACAACTGAAGGGCAAGCGTAAAGATTTGCCAGCTGCCACACGCAACATGCTAGAGGGGGAGCGCAGCAAGATGATTGATTTGTATCGACAGCTGAAAAAAGAACATAGCAACAACGAGGCGACGACGACGATACGTCGTTAGTTAGTTAACATTGTTGTAATGTTTATTTATCTTTTATCAAACATTCTCAACCTTGGAAGAACCCAAAAAAATGCGAGAAAAAATTAACAAAAAAAAACAATATAGTACAATGTATTTTTTCCTAGTTCATCTTGCGTTTCTTTTCGTCTTTCAGATTGTGTGTGTGTGTGATTTATGTTATTCTTTCTTCTTGCTCTCGGTTTTTTTTTTGGTTTCGGAATTTTAAAGTTTCGGTCGCTGCACGGTGAAACGACAGAGGATAAATTTAGCACCGTTTTGTGTCCAAAAGAATATATTCGGAAGCCACAAAAAAAGAGAAAGGAAAAGGGTAATAGCAAAAACTCTTCTAACGCTTCTTACATGGTAAATTTTTAGAAATTACGTGTAAAGTTATTTAGTTTGGTTTGGTTTTGTTGTGGTTGTTGTTGTTATTGCGATGTTAAACGATAAACGATAGTAAAACGGAACACAAGGGTATTCGATTGATTGGCCAGCCTCCACACACATAGCTATCGAACATGTGCGCTCCACTAACGGTCCAACTAATTGATTACAGCAGTTGTTGTTGTTGTACTTCTTACGCCACACAGTATTATTGTTGTTATTGCAATTGCGTTTGCAGCAATTACATGCCCCCACTTTGCTTTTGCAGCATTTGTGCAAAACGTTGTGTGATCAGGAGCGAGGTATCAATGAAGCGATCCACACAATTGCTGAGGCACGTCTCTGTGGCATGATCCAGCTTGGTGCTCGGCTTCCCAATGCATTTCTCCCAGCAAATTTCATTGAACTCATGTATCTATGCAAATCACAATTGTTGTATTACTTAATATGCTCCGGCATTATGCATACAAGTTTGTGTCTGTTACCTGTGCATTAACTTGCGCCTTTTGTTTCTCAATCATGAGAAACTCTTGCAGTTCCTTATCGTTACCGGATAGATTCTCAAAGTCAGACATGATTACTCTATTGTATATGTAAGATGTAATAACACGTTGCAATTACGTTTGTTCAGTCAATTTACAAATGAAATAGCACGAAAGAAAAAAAATGTTTGGTCTGTTTGTCCCACGGCTACTTAGAATTTTTTGTATTTTGTGCTTTTGCTATACGCCGAGTGTTTTTTGAGGTTATATAAAAACTGACACTGTTAGCGTTGCCAGAGTGTTTTTGACCCAAAAAAAAACCTGGTGTTGGGAAACAACACGAACATGGTGGGGGCTGCAACAAGTTATCGATAGTTTGCAACTTGGACAGCCACACAAAAAAAAAAAAAATTTGCTATTACTGCATATTACTCTTTATTTTTTTTTTAGTACTCCGTCTTTTGTATTTATATATTTGTAAATTGTTATAGCGTGTGCGTGTGCGCCTCTGTGTGTGTGTGTATGTGTGCACACGAAAGACGCAGATAGTTTTATATACATTTTTGTTTGTTAGGTTTGTGTTGCAAGTGCAAGAGAAAAAAGGAAAAGGAAAACAACAACAACAGCAACAACAACAACAAACTGCATATTAATGAGGTGGCGACGCAAGCAACAACCGACGACAACCACAACAACAACACGATTTGTTGATTAGAAAAGTGCGAGTGTGTGTGCGTGTGTGTGTGGTTGGTTGCTTGTGTGGCCGCGAAAGGAAAGAAATGGACGACAGCAGCAGCGGACGCACTTCGCTGGCGGACAGCAGCAGCCTGGCAGCGTCGTCGCTGCGCAGCGGCGGCAGCTCAAGTCAGAACATTGCCAACGATGGCTACATACACGTCTACAACTTTCTGAAGGACGACTATGATCGCTTTGCGCCCACACTGCTCGCCGAGGAGATTTCCTGCATGATGTGCCGCCAAATGGAGATATTGCCAGCGGCGCAATTGTTGTTCGGCATACGCGAGCACAGCAGCAGCGGGAGCAGCAGCAGTAGCTCTAGCAATAACAACAACTCGCACAGCAGCAGCAGCAACAACAACAGCGCCAACTGCAACAAATGGCAATTGGCTGGCGAACATTTGAGCTGCAACGTTCGCTATTGCTTTCGCATGCGATTCCGGGTCCCTGAATTGGATCGCCAACTGTCCGAAATCGATGCCAATTGCCATACGTATCTGTATCATCAGATGCGCTACGACATGTTGCACGAACAGATCCAGGAGATACGCTATCCCGATCACAAGGACAAGGTCATGGGCCTGGCGGTCATGGATATGCTAATCGATAAGGAGGAACGCCAACTGGCGGCCCAGGCGGTAGAGAAGGCCTACAAAACGTATTTGCCCCGCAGTCTGTGGCGGGCACATCGCATCTTTGTGCGCGCCAAAATCCGCAGCACATTCCGCCAGCTGAGCGTTAATCAGCCGGCGGTCGATAGTCTGAAGTGGCATTATGTGCATCAGATTTGCCATTTGGCACCCACATATTTGACGGAACAGTTTAAGGCCACCGTTGAGTATTTCCCCAACGAATCGACCACAGAGCCGCCAAGCCTGAGTAGCGGCATTGGGAGCAGCAGTCACAGTATCAGTCACTCGACTCGGACGTCGACCACAACGCTGGTGACAGGCTCGAATACAACGCTGTCGACGACAGTCACCGCACATCATCCACGCAATGATAGCAGCAGCAATGGCAACGGGTCGCAGTCAGCAGCATCACAGCAACAACATCATCGGCATCAGAATCATCAACATGCACAGCGTCGCGTGTTGCAGCAACAGATGCCCAACACAATACCCGTCTATGTGCGTCTCTGGTTCCATGATTCAGCCGAGCCCGGTTTAAAAGTGGCACGCGTCACCTCAGAGGCCACGCTCAAAGTGAGTAATTGCTCAATTTCCTTTGAAGTAGATATTGTAATCTTGAAAATGCATTTCTTGCACTTGCATTTGCAGTGGAGTCTCGTCGCTGTGGTCGAGGACATCTTCTCGCTGTACAAGGAGAGCGAGCAGCTGGTGCGCATGGAAATTGTCGGCTTTCCCAAGGGTTATCACATGCGCTTCGAGACCGAACACGAAATGAAATCGTTCATCTCCTATCTGGGCATTTATATTAGGTAAAACAATCAGCAGCAGCGCAGAATTTTAAGCAGCCTTCTATAATCTACTGTTAAGGTTTAGAATTGAATGATTCAAGCAGTCAGTTAGCATAAAAATAATGGCATATAAGTGTATCAAAAGCATGGAAGCAGCCCCCTCGCTCTTACCGTTTAGACTTGATAATCAAGCAGAAAGAATATTGTCAGAATAAGAACATCAAAAGCACAAGCTATAGAATGTAGTAAGGTCTCAAAATTGCAACCTTCTATCTTCCACTTTATTGAAAATTGATAATTAATGCAATCAATGTCAGCGCACAAAATATCAATATTGCAGCCTTCTAGCTCTTACTGTTGAGGCTTAGAATTAGTCAGCATAATGAATAATGTCAGAATAAGTATATCGAAAGAGCATGCAAGCAGAATTCGGTCAAGCATAAGCTAAAGAATATACTTTCAGCTGCCAAAATTGCATCCTTCTAGCTTCTACTTCTTTGGAAATTGATAATTAATGCGGTCAGAGTCAGTTGTATAATATTATCGCATCAGAAGCACGAAACGCGACATAACGGCATTCGAAATTTAATACCATTTCTAAAAATGAATCGTTTGTTCGTTGGGCACGTTTTGTCGATTGAAAATCAATTAATTTATGTTTTTCAGTTTGTGAGAATTTGCCAGATCAATTGAACTATTTATTGCAGTATTTATTTCAATCAGCAATTGAATAATAAGTGCATAAAATCAACATTTAATGCAGCTAAGAATTTCAATTAGTTTAATGACTTTATTTAATTTACACTCTCTCTCTCTTCCAACTGACAGATTAACCGTGAAGTGGATGCAGGACTTGTGCCCGTCGTACAAGACGCCCTCGCTGGAGGAGCTCGATAGACTGTGCTGTCATGGCCCCATCGGTGGCGGCTATTCGTTTATGAAGCTGCACGAGAATGGCGACAAATGTGGCAGCTACATTGTGCGGCAATGTGATCGTGAATACAACACCTACTACATCGACATCAACACACGCATGTGAGTTAAGCTTGACACAACTATAAGTCATTGATTTGAAAATATTCAATATACTATATATCGTATATTTTAGCGTGGCTCGCAACAGCGATCATGAGCGCTGCCAGACGGAAACGTTCAAGATTGTGCGAAAGGAGAAGCACTGGAAGCTGGCCTACAATGGCGATGAGCACACATTCGATCAGCTGCCGGAGCTGGCGCAATTTATACGCACTGATAGCAACGATCGCATACGCATACCGCCATCGAAGTATGACAAGCCGCCGCTGTTGCTGCTCTGTTTGCCAAAAAATCTGAAAACCAAAAAGACTGAAATGGAATTAAGCGAAGGCGAACTGCAGCGTCGCAATGCCCAGATATTTAATCCCAAAACCGATTTGCAATGGTATCGAGGTGAGAGACAAAGATTTCTTTCACTCTATTGACTGTATTTATAAATGAAATTCCTGTTAATCCACACACACAGACTCGATCAATCACAGCGATGATGACAAAGTGTTTACCATGCGGGGCGATTGGATACAACAGGGTTCGTTCAAGGATGTTCCCGTCACCATGAAGATGCTGAAGTACGATGCCAATTTCCAAGAGTTCACACAGCTCGCGCACACCTGGAGCTTAATCCAGTCGCCGCAGTTCATCAAGCTCTATGGCCTGACGTTATCGGTGCCCTACACCATGGTCATGGAGTACTCCAAGTATGGGCCACTCAACAAATTCCTGTTGGCGCATCGCGATCTGAGCATGTATTGTCTGCTGGACGTGATGCATGGCTTGGTGCGTGGCATGCACTATCTGGAGGATAATAAGATCATCCATAGCTACATACGCTGTGCGAATCTGTACGTTACCAAATACGAGCCCGAGAAGTATGTGCTCGATGCCAAAATCAGTGATCCCGGCTACCCGCGTCCCTACAAGCAATCAGAGTGAGTATCTTTTATACCCGCTATCCATAGAGTAGAAGGGAAATGAATGTAACAGGCAGGTGAAGGCATCTCCGATCCCATTAAGTATATTTCGAGATGATATGACCATTTGTCTGTCTGTCCGTCCGTCCGTGAAAACACTTAGATCTCAGAGACTATAACAGTTAGAGCTATAATTGTTTTTCGGCTGCACTTCTAATGTTTGTACACAGATCAAGTTTATTTAAAATGTTAGCCACACCCACTTCTGCCTCAGCAAATTGAAAAACAAATGTAATTTTGAAGCTAGAGCAACGATTCTTGCTACATACAATACAATAACTAAGTATTTAAGATTCCTGAAAATGTTGTTAATAGAAATTATTATTTGAGAAATAGTTTTGTATGGGGAAAAGTTTACTTACTACGGGTCTTAGCTGCTTTGGCTGACAATCTGGTATATTTCAGTATTCTATGCTATATTTGCAATGTTGCTCTATATATATATATATATATATATATATATATCTATCAAAAATGGCCTTTAGTACATTTTAGTAGTTATGTGGTATATTACTACGGATCTTAGTTGCATTGACTGAACATCTGGTATGTTTTACCCTATGGTATATTTATAATATTGTACTATATCAATATACTAAATATAGCTTTCAGCTTTTTTAAGTATTCTTGTGGTATATTAATTTGGTATACCAAATATATATATATATCGGTATATTTCAGTATTTTTGTGGTATATCAATTTGGTATACCAAATATACATATATCGGTATATCTTAGTATTTTTGTGGTATATTAATTAGGTATATTTTTATAATAATACCGCACTTTTTTCGCAATTATTCAAAATGAGCAGCAGATATCTCACTTTCATTGAATAACAACTTATAACAACTCAAAACAAATATTCAACTAATTAATTCACTGCTTTTTACCTTCCCAGCTCTGCGTGGATACCCATCAAGTACTACAACCACTTGGAGGCCGCCAAACAGGACTCGAGCACACAGCTGTGGGCATTTGCGACGACCATCTATGAGATATTCTCGCGTGCACAATGCGCACCGGATCGAATGAAGCAACGCGATCTCATACGCAATCGTTCGATCGATGGCGGCATATTGAAGCCGCTGCATCAGCGTCTGTGCCCCACCGAGATGTACAACACGATCATGGATGGCTGGAGCGATGATCCCGAGAAGCGTTTCAGTCACCACGACATCTTTACGCGCCTCAATGCGATCAAGACGCGACTGCAGCGCAACTACGATGTGCCTGAAACCGAAGCCGAATCACGTAAGAGTTGCATTATCAAATTGACAATATTCAAAACTAATTCTCTGCCCCTCTCGTTTGCTTGCAGTGGAGTTCGCTGAGGATGGCGACTATCAGGGCGAATTTATGGTCATGAATAATGGACATGGCCAGATGGCAAATGGTCGCCATGAATCTGAATGCGAAATGGACGAGGCAACCGCTCGCAATCTATTCAGCGGTCCAGGTGAATTCTTTTCACACTCACACGATCTGCCGCTGGTCATGCAACTGTCCGACTGCAAGGTGATTTATCGCGAGAAGCACAAGATTGGCCAAGGACACTATGGCACCGTTTATCGCGGCGAACTCGAATATCATGACAAGGAACGTCCCACTGAACAGGTGGCCATCAAGAAACTCAAAACGGTGCAGGTGACCAATGATTTTATACGCGAAATTGATATCATGAGGAAACTGGATCATCCCAATGTCGTAAAGTTCAAGTATTGGGCAGAGAAATCGCTGAGTATTATTATGGAGTACTTTGAGTATGGTTCATTTATTGTGTATCTCAGTTCGCGCAAGCCAAGCCTAACGAATGCGCGTCTCTTGGCCTTTGCCTTGGACATTGCCTGCGTAAGTGAAACGCAAAAGATTTCTAACGATGATTTGTACTCAATTTGAATTTCACACTTTTTATGACGTACACACAGGGCATGAACTATTTGTCCGGCAAGGGGCTAATACATCGTGATCTGGCGGCGCGCAACATTCTAGTCGATCGTTCGTGTGTGAAAATCTCAGATTTTGGTCTGGCGCAATTCGCCAATGCTGATGGCTATTATTATGGCATCAGTCAGCGCGATATACCCATCAAATGGTAATTGAAATAATGCTGTAATTAATACAATTTCCTCCTTTATTAATTCATTTATTTTCTAGGTACTCGCCGGAGGCCATTGAGACCTGCAAATTCTCATCGTATTCAGATGTTTGGAGCTATGGCGTAACGCTCTTTGAAATGTTCTCGCGTGGCGAAATACCGAATCTGTTGCCTGGTCAGGAACTTACACAGGAAGATTTCCTCAATCGACTGCGACGTGGCGAGCGGTAAACATTCCAAATGAGACCTTTAAAGACATTCTATTGAATCTTTTCTTCCTGTGTGTTGTAATTTGTAGGTTACCCAAGCCAGAGCTTTGCACAGACTTTGTGTACAATGAGTTGATGCGTCCCTGCTGGCATGAGACGCCCAAATCGCGTCCCACATTCTATCAAATCATACAGATCATTCAAAGTGAAATCGGCGATAATGTTGGCAATCTCGAGCAGCAACAGCAACCACAGCCACAGCAACAGCAACTGCAGCAGCAGCAGCATCACAGAAGCGGATTGGAAGATGAATGACACGAACTGCCGGCAACACTTAACAACGAATTATAATCATGAAGGATGAAAAAGAGAGAAAAAAAACACAAATGGACTGGGGAGAAAATTGTCTCTTTATTTTTTTTTTTTGGCTTAATTATCAGCGTTCACCTTGGCCTAGCCGTGTGTCGTGAACACGCAACTACAATTTGTTGATGTTTTTCATTTATTTCGTGTAGTATTTTAAGTTGTTATACTTTCACACACTCACACACACACACCAACAACCCTTGTACTTCCCCCTCTCCACACCCTGCTTGAATCACCCACCCACATAATTGAGGCGTTTTAAAAACGCCAGACGCACGTGCTTTAACAGCAACAAAGTTTGTTTAAATTTAAGCTAAATATACTTATACACTACTACAACTATTCTCGCACTATATATACATAAATGAATGTGCTTTCCCCCCCATACACACTCTCTCTCCCCCTCAAAACAAAAAAAAAGCACAAACAACAAGCACATGCACTATGCCTATCTCTTTTTTCTAATCCTTCATTTTACTTTTATGTTTAAAGCATTTAAACAATTCTCATTTTAGTTTGTTATAACTT